>NW_027675439.1:330000-415000 GCF_965601325.2 Salmo salar
TGTGTGTTGTCGTTGTGTGTGTGTGTGTGTTGTCGGTGTGTATGTGTGTGTTGTGTGTGTGTGTGTTGTCGGTGTGTGTGTGTGTTGTCGGTGTGTGTGTGTGTGTGTTATCGGTGTGTGTGTGTGTGTGTGTGTGTTGTCGGTGTGTGTGTTTGTCTGTGTTGTCGGTGTGTGTGTGTGTGTGTTGTCGGTGTGTGTGTGTGTGTTGTCTGTGTGTGTGTGTTGTCAGTGTGTGTGTGTGTGTGTGTGTGTGTGTGTTGTCAGTGTGTGTATGTGTGTGTTGTCGGTGTGTGTGAGTGTGTGTGTGTTGTCGGTGTGTGTGTGTGTGTTGTCGGTGTGTGTGTGTGTGTTGTCGGTGTGTGTGTGTATGTGTTGTCGGTGTGTGTGTGTGTGTGTTTGTGTGTTGTCGGTGTGTGTGTGTGTGTTGTCGGTGTGTGTGTGTGTGTTGTCGGTGTGTGTGTGTGTGTGTGTTGTCGGTGTGTGTGTGTGTGTGTGTTGTCGGTGTGTGTGTGTGTGTGTTGTCGGTGTGTGTGTGTGTGTGTGTTGTCGGTGTGTGTGTGTGTGTTGTCGGTGTGTGTGTGTGTGTGTTGTCGGTGTGTGTGAGTGTTGTCGGTGTGTGTGTGTTGTCGGTGTGTGTCTGTGTGTGTGTGTGTGTGTGTGTGTTGTCGGTGTGTGCGTGTTTGTTGTCGGTGTGTGTGTGTGTGTTGTCGGTGTGTGTGTGTGTGTGTTGTCGGTGTGTGTGTGTGTGTGTGTGTTGTCGGTGTGTGTGTGTGTGTTGTCGGTGTGTGTGTGTGTGTGTGTTGTCGGTGTGTGTGTGTGTGTGTTCTCAGTGTGTGTGTGTGTGTGTTGTCGGTGTGTGTGTGTTTATGTGTTGTCGGTGTGTGTGTGTTGTCGTTGTGTGTGTGTGTGTGTGTGTGTTGTCGGTGTGTGTGTGTGTTGTCGGTGTGTGTGTTGTCGGTGTGTGTGTGTGTGTGTGTGTGTTGTCGGTGTGTGTGTGTGTGTGTTGTCGGTGTGTGTGTGTGTGTTGTCGGTGTGTGTGAGTGTGTGTTGTCGGTGTGTGTGTGTGTGTGTTGCTGGTGTGTGTGTGTGTGTTGCTGGTGTTTGTTTGTGTGTGTGTTGTCGGTGTGTGTGTGTGTGTGTTGTCGGTGTGTGTGTGTTGTCGTTGTGTGTGTGTGTGTGTGTGTTGTCGGTGTGTGTGTGTGTTGTCGGTGTGTGTGTTGTCGGTGTGTGTGTGTGTGTGTGTTTGTTGTCGGTGTGTGTGTGTGTGTGTTGTCGGTGTGTGTGTGTGTGTTGTCGGTGTGTGTGTGTGTGTGTTGTCGGTGTGTGTGTGTGTGTTGTGTGTGTGTGTGTTGTCGGTGTGTGTGTGTGTGTGTTGTCGGTGTGTGTGTGTGTGTGTTGTCGGTGTGTGTGTGTGTGTGTGTGTTGTCGGTGTGTGTGTGTTTGTTGTCGGTGTGTGTGTGTGTGTTGTCGGTGTGTGTGAGTGTTGTCGGTGTGTGTGTGTTGTCGGTGTGTGTGTGTGTTGTCGGTGTGTGTGTGTGTGTTGTCTGTGTGTGTGTGTGTGTTGTCAGTGTGTGTGTGTGTTGTCGGTGTGTGTGTTTGTGTGTGTGTTGTCAGTGTGAGTATGTGTGTGTTGTCGGTGTGTGTGTGTTTGTTGTCGGTGTGTGTGTGTGTGTTGTCGGTGTGTGTGAGTGTTGTCGGTGTGTGTGTGTTGTCGGTGTGTGTGTGTGTTGTCTGTGTGTGTGTGTGTGTTGTCTGTGTGTGTGTGTGTGTGTTGTCAGTGTGTGTGTGTGTTGTCGGTGTGTGTGTGTGTGTGTGTGTTGTCAGTGTGAGTATGTGTGTGTTGTCGGTGTGTGTGTGTGTGTGTTGTCGGTGTGTGTGTGTGTGTGTTGTCGGTGTGTGTGTGTGTGTTGTCGGTGTGTGTGTGTGTTTGTTGTCGGTGTGTGTGTGTGTGTGTGTGTTGTCGGTGTGTGTGTGTTGTCGGTGTGTGTGTGTGTGTTGTCGGTGTGTGTGTTGTCGGTGTGTGTGTGTGTGTGTGTTTGTTGTCGGTGTGTGTGTGTGTTGTCAGTGTGTGTGTGTGTGTTGTCGGTGTGTGTGTGTGTGTGTTGTCGGTGTGTGTGTGTTGTGTGTGTGTGTGTTGTCGGTGTGTGTGTGTGTGTGTTGTCGGTGTGTGTGTGTGTGTGTTGTCGGTGTGTGTGTGTGTGTGTGTTGTCGGTGTGTGTGTGTTTGTTGTCGGTGTGTGTGTGTGTGTGTTGTCGGTGTGTGTGTGTGTGTGTTGTCGGTGTGTGTGTGTGTGTGTGTTGTCGGTGTGTGTGTGTTTATGTGTTGTCGGTGTGTGTGTGTGTGTTGTCGGTGTGTGTGTGTGTGTTGTCGGTGTGTGTGAGTGTTGTCGGTGTGTGTGTGTTGTCGGTGTGTGTCTGTGTGTGTGTGTGTGTGTGTGTGTTGTCGGTGTGTGTGTGTGTTGTCGGTGTGTGTGTGTGTGTTGTCGGTGTGTGTGTGTGTGTTGTCGGTGTGTGTGTGTGTAGTCGGTGTGTGTGTGTGTGTGTGTGTTGTCGGTGTGTGTGTGTGTGTTGTCGGTGTGTGTGTGTGTGTGTTGTCGGTGTGTGTGTGTGTGTTGTCGGTGTGTGTGTGTTGTGTGTGTGTGTGTGTGTTGTCGGTGTGTGTGTGTGTGTTGTCGGTGTGTGTGTGTGTGTTGTCGGTCTGTGTGTGTGTGTTGTCGGTGTGTTTGTGTGTGTGTGTTGTCGTTGTGTGTGTGTGTGTGTTGTCGGTGTGTATGTGTGTGTTGTGTGTGTGTGTGTTGTCGGTGTGTGTGTGTGTTGTCGGTGTGTGTGTGTGTGTGTTATCGGTGTGTGTGTGTGTGTGTGTGTGTTGTCGGTGTGTGTGTTTGTCTGTGTTGTCGGTGTGTGTGTGTGTGTGTTGTCGGTGTGTGTGTGTGTGTTGTCTGTGTGTGTGTGTTGTCAGTGTGTGTGTGTGTGTGTGTGTGTGTGTGTTGTCAGTGTGTGTATGTGTGTGTTGTCGGTGTGTGTGAGTGTGTGTGTGTTGTCGGTGTGTGTGTGTGTGTTGTCGGTGTGTGTGTGTGTGTTGTCGGTGTGTGTGTGTATGTGTTGTCGGTGTGTGTGTGTGTGTGTTTGTGTGTTGTCGGTGTGTGTGTGTGTGTTGTCGGTGTGTGTGTGTGTGTTGTCGGTGTGTGTGTGTGTGTGTGTTGTCGGTGTGTGTGTGTGTGTGTGTTGTCGGTGTGTGTGTGTGTGTGTTGTCGGTGTGTGTGTGTGTGTGTGTTGTCGTTGTGTGTGTGTGTGTTGTCGGTGTGTGTGTGTGTGTTGTCGGTGTGTGT
This sequence comes from Salmo salar, assembly GCF_965601325.2. Lineage (NCBI taxonomy): Eukaryota > Metazoa > Chordata > Actinopteri > Salmoniformes > Salmonidae > Salmo > Salmo salar. The sequence goes on from NW_027675439.1 coordinate 333,329, forward strand.
GAGTGTTGTCGGTGTGTGTGTGTTGTCGGTGTGTGTCTGTGTGTGTGTGTGTGTGTGTGTGTTGTCGGTGTGTGCGTGTGTGTTGTCGGTGTGTGTGTGTGTGTTGTCGGTGTGTGTGTGTGTGTGTTGTCGGTGTGTGTGTGTGTGTGTGTGTTGTCGGTGTGTGTGTGTGTGTTGTCGGTGTGTGTGTGTGTGTGTGTTGTCGGTGTGTGTGTGTGTGTGTTCTCAGTGTGTGTGTGTGTGTGTTGTCGGTGTGTGTGTGTTTATGTGTTGTCGGTGTGTGTGTGTTGTCGTTGTGTGTGTTGTGTGTGTGTGTGTTGTCGGTGTGTGTGTGTGTTGTCGGTGTGTGTGTTGTCGGTGTGTGTGTGTGTGTGTGTTGTCGGTGTGTGTGTGTGTGTGTTGTCGGTGTGTGTGTGTGTGTTGTCGGTGTGTGTGAGTGTGTGTTGTCGGTGTGTGTGTGTGTGTGTTGCTGGTGTGTGTGTGTGTGTTGCTGGTGTTTGTTTGTGTGTGTGTTGTCGGTGTGTGTGTGTGTGTGTTGTCGGTGTGTGTGTGTTGTCGTTGTGTGTGTGTGTGTGTGTGTTGTCGGTGTGTGTGTGTGTTGTCGGTGTGTGTGTTGTCGGTGTGTGTGTGTGTGTGTGTTTGTTGTCGGTGTGTGTGTGTGTGTGTTGTCGGTGTGTGTGTGTGTGTTGTCGGTGTGTGTGTGTGTGTGTTGTCGGTGTGTGTGTGTGTGTTGTGTGTGTGTGTGTTGTCGGTGTGTGTGTGTGTGTGTTGTCGGTGTGTGTGTGTGTGTGTTGTCGGTGTGTGTGTGTGTGTGTGTGTTGTCGGTGTGTGTGTGTTTGTTGTCGGTGTGTGTGTGTGTGTTGTCGGTGTGTGTGAGTGTTGTCGGTGTGTGTGTGTTGTCGGTGTGTGTGTGTGTTGTCGGTGTGTGTGTGTGTGTTGTCTGTGTGTGTGTGTGTGTTGTCAGTGTGTGTGTGTGTTGTCGGTGTGTGTGTTTGTGTGTGTGTTGTCAGTGTGAGTATGTGTGTGTTGTCGGTGTGTGTGTGTTTGTTGTCGGTGTGTGTGTGTGTGTTGTCGGTGTGTGTGAGTGTTGTCGGTGTGTGTGTGTTGTCGGTGTGTGTGTGTGTTGTCTGTGTGTGTGTGTGTGTTGTCTGTGTGTGTGTGTGTGTGTTGTCAGTGTGTGTGTGTGTTGTCGGTGTGTGTGTGTGTGTGTGTGTTGTCAGTGTGAGTATGTGTGTGTTGTCGGTGTGTGTGTGTGTGTGTTGTCGGTGTGTGTGTGTGTGTGTTGTCGGTGTGTGTGTGTGTGTTGTCGGTGTGTGTGTGTGTTTGTTGTCGGTGTGTGTGTGTGTGTGTGTGTTGTCGGTGTGTGTGTGTTGTCGGTGTGTGTGTGTGTGTTGTCGGTGTGTGTGTTGTCGGTGTGTGTGTGTGTGTGTGTTTGTTGTCGGTGTGTGTGTGTGTTGTCAGTGTGTGTGTGTGTGTTGTCGGTGTGTGTGTGTGTGTGTTGTCGGTGTGTGTGTGTGTGTTGTGTGTGTGTGTGTTGTCGGTGTGTGTGTGTGTGTGTTGTCGGTGTGTGTGTGTGTGTGTTGTCGGTGTGTGTGTGTGTGTGTGTTGTCGGTGTGTGTGTGTTTGTTGTCGGTGTGTGTGTGTGTGTTGTCGGTGTGTGTGAGTGTTGTCGGTGTGTGTGTGTTGTCGGTGTGTGTGTGTGTTGTCGGTGTGTGTGTGTGTGTTGTCTGTGTGTGTGTGTGTGTTGTCAGTGTGTGTGTGTGTTGTCGGTGTGTGTGTTTGTGTGTGTGTTGTCAGTGTGAGTATGTGTGTGTTGTCGTTGTGTGTGTGTTTGTTGTCGGTGTGTGTGTGTGTGTTGTCGGTGTGTGTGAGTGTTGTCGGTGTGTGTGTGTTGTCGGTGTGTGTGTGTGTTGTCGGTGTGTGTGTGTGTGTTGTCTGTGTGTTTGTGTGTGTGTTGTCAGTGTGTGTGTGTGTTGTCGGTGTGTGTGTGTGTGTGTGTGTTGTCAGTGTGAGTATGTGTGTGTTGTCGGTGTGTGTGTGTGTGTGTGTGTTGTCGGTGTGTGTGTGTGTGTGTTGTCGGTGTGTGTGTGTGTGTTGTCGGTGTGTGTGTGTGTTTGTTGTCGGTGTGTGTGTGTGTGTGTGTGTTGTCGTGTGTGTGTGTTGTCGGTGTGTGTGTGTGTGTTGTCGGTGTGTGTGTGTGTGTTGTCGGTGTGTGTGTGTGTGTTGTCAGTGTGTGTGTGTGTGTGTTGTCGGTGTGTGTGTGTTTATGTGTTGTCGGTGTGTGTGTGTGTGTTGTCGGTGTGTGTGTGTGTGTGTGTTGTCGGTGTGTGTGTGTGTTGTCGGTGTGTGTGTGTTGTCGGTGTGTGTAGGTGTGTGTGTGTGTTGTCGGTGTGTGTGTGTGTGTGTGTTGTCGGTGTGTGTGTGTGTGTTGTCGGTGTGTGTGTGTGTTGTCGGTGTGTGTGTGTGTGTTGTGTGTGTGTGTGTTGTCGGTGTGTGTGTGTGTTGTCGGTGTGTGTGTGTGTGTGTTGTCGGTGTGTGTGTGTTGTCGGTGTGTGTGTGTGTGTGTGTGTTATCGGTGTGTGTGTGTGTTGTCGGTGTGTGTGTGTGTGTGTGTGTTGTCAGTGTGTGTGTGTGTGTGTGTGTGTGTGTGTGTGTTGTCGGTGTGTGTGTGTGTGTGTGTTGTCAGTGTGTGTGTGTGTGTGTGTGTGTGTTGTCGGTGTGTGTGTGTGTGTGTGTGTGTTGTCGGTGTGTGTGTGTGTGTTGTCGGTGTGTGTGTGTGTGTTGTCGGTTTGTGTGAGTGTGTGTTGTCGGTGTGTGTGTGTGTGTGTTGCTGGTGTGTGTGTGTGTGTTGCTGGTGTTTGTTTGTGTGTGTGTTGTCGCTGTGTGTGTGTGTGCGTGTTGTCGGTGTGTGTGTGTGTGTGTGTGTGTGTGTGTGTGTGTTGTCGGTGTGTGTGTGTGTTGTCGGTGTGTGTGTGTGTGTTGTCGGTGTGTGTTTGTGTGTTGTCGTTGTGTTTGTGTGTGTGTGTTGTCGTTGTATGTGTGTGTGTGTTGTCGGTGTGTGTGTGTGTGTTGTGTGTGTGTGTGTTGTCAGTGTGTGTGTATGTTGTCGGTGTGTGTGTGTGTGTTGTCGGTGTGTGTGTGTGTGTGTGTTTCAGTGTGTGTGTGTGTGTGTGTGTTGTCGGTGTGTGTGTGTGTGTGTTGTCGGTGTGTGTGTGTGTGTGTTGTCGGTGTGTGTGTGTGTGTTGTCGGTGTGTGTGTGTGTAGTCGGTGTGTGTGTGTGTGTGTTTTGTCGGTGTGTGTGTGTGTGTTGTCGGTGTGTGTGTGTGTGTGTGTGTTGTCGGTGTGTGTGTGTGTGTTGTCGGTGTGTGTGTGTTGTGTGTGTGTGTGTGTGTTGTCGGTGTGTGTGTGTGTGTTGTCGGTGTGTGTGTGTGTGTTGTCGGTGTGTGTGTGTGTGTTGTCGGTGTGTTTGTGTGTGTGTGTTGTCGTTGTGTGTGTGTGTGTGTTGTCGGTGTGTGTGTGTGTGTTGTGTGTGTGTGTGTTGTCGGTGTGTGTGTGTGTTGTCGGTGTGTGTGTGTGTGTGTTATCGGTGTGTGTGTGTGTGTGTGTGTGTTGTCGGTGTGTGTGTTTGTCTGTGTTGTCGGTGTGTGTGTGTGTGTGTTGTCGGTGTGTGTGTGTGTGTTGTCTGTGTGTGTGTGTTGTCAGTGTGTGTGTGTGTGTGTGTGGTAGTTGTCAGTGTGTGTATGTGTGTGTTGTCGGTGTGTGTGTGTGTGTGTGTGTTGTCGGTGTGTGTGTGTTTGTTGTCGGTGTGTGTGTGTGTGTTGTCGGTGTGTGTGTGTATGTGTTGTCGGTGTGTGTGTGTGTGTGTGTGTGTGTTGTCGGTGTGTGTGTGTGTGTTGTCGGTGTGTGTGTGTGTGTGTGTTGTCGGTGTGTGTGTGTGTGTGTTGTCAGTGTGTGTGTGTGTGTGTTGTCGGTGTGTGTGTGTTTATGTGTTGTCGGTGTGTGTGTGTGTGTTGTCGGTGTGTGTGTGTGTGTTGTCGGTGTGTGTGAGTGTTGTCGGTGTGTGTGTGTTGTCGGTGTGTGTCTGTGTGTGTGTGTGTGTGTGTGTGTTGTCGGTGTGTGCGTGTGTGTTGTCGGTGTGTGTGTGTGTGTTGTCGGTGTGTGTGTGTGTGTGTTGTCGGTGTGTGTGTGTGTGTGTTGTCGGTGTGTGTGTGTGTGTTGTCGGTGTGTGTGTGTGTGTGTTGTCGGTGTGTGTGTGTGTGTGTTCTCAGTGTGTGTGTGTGTGTGTTGTCGGTGTGTGTGTGTTTATGTGTTGTCGGTGTGTGTGTGTTGTCGTTGTGTGTGTGTGTGTGTGTGTTGTCGGTGTGTGTGTGTGTTGTCGGTGTGTGTGTGTTGTCGGTGTGTGTGTGTGTGTGTGTGTGTTGTCGGTGTGTGTGTGTGTGTGTTGTCGGTGTGTGTGTGTGTGTTGTCGGTGTGTGTGTGTGTGTGTGTTGTCGGTGTGTGTGTGTGTTGTGTGTGTGTGTGTTGTCGGTGTGTGTGTGTGTGTGTTGTCGGTGTGTGTGTGTGTGTGTTGTCGGTGTGTGTGTGTGTGTGTTGTCGGTGTGTGTGTGTGTGTTGTCGGTGTGTGTGTGTCTGTTGTCTGTGTGTGTGAGTGTTGTCGGTGTGTGTGTGTTGTCGGTGTGTGTGTGTGTGTGTGTGTGTGTGTGTTGTCGGTGTGTGCGTGTGTGTTGTCGGTGTGTGTGTTTGTTGTCGGTGTGTGTGTGTGTGTTGTCGGTGTGTGTGTGTGTGTGTGTGTGTTGTCGGTGTGTGTGTGTGTTGTCAGTGTGTGTGTGTGTGTGTTGTCGGTGTGTGTGTGTGTGTGTGTGTTGTCGGTGTGTGTGTGTGTTGTCGGTGTGTGTGTGATGTTGGTGTGTGTGTGTGTGTGTGTGTGTGTTGTCGGTGTGTGTGTGTGTGTTGTCGGTGTGTGTGTGTTGTCGGTGTGTGTGTGTGTGTGTTGTCGGTGTGTGTGTGTTGTGTGTGTGTGTGTTGTCGGTGTGTGTGTGTGTGTGTTGTCGGTGTGTGTGTGTGTGTGTGTTGTCGGTGTGTGTGTGTGTGTGTGTGTGTTGTCGGTGTGTTTGTGTGTTGTCGGTGTGTGTGTGTGTGTGTGTTGTTGGTGTGTGTGTGTGTGTTTTGTGTGTGTGTGTGTGTGTTGTCGGTGTGTGTGTGTGTGTGTGTGCTGTTGGTGTGTGTGTGTGTGTGTTGTCTGTGTGTGTGTGTTGTCGGGGTGTGTGTGTGTGTGTGTGTTGTCGGTGTGTGTGTGTGTTGTCGGTGTTTGTGTGTGTGTGTGTGTGTGTTGTCGGTGTGTGTGTGTGTCTGTGTTGTCGGTGTGTGTGTGTGTGTGTTGTCGGTGTGTGCGTGTGTGTTGTCGGTGTGTGTGTGTGTGTGTGTTGTCGGTGTGTGTGTGTGTGTGTGTGTGTGTGTGTGTGTTGTCGGTGTGTGTGTGTGTGTTGTCGGTGTGTGTGTGTGTGTTGTTGGTGTGTGTGTGTGTGTGTTGTCGGTGTGTGTGTGTGTGTGTGTGTGTTGTCAGTGTGTGTGTGTGTGTGTTGTCGGTGTGTGTGTGTTTATGTGTTGTCGGTGTGTGTGTGTGTTGTCGGTGTGTGTGTGTGTGTGTGTTGTCGGTGTGTGTGTGTGTTGTCGGTGTGTGTGTGTTGTCGGTGTGTGTGTGTGTGTGTGTGTGTGTGTTGTCGGTGTGTGTGTGTGTGTGTTGTCGGTGTGTGTGTGTGTGTTGTCGGTGTGTGTGTGTGTGTGTTGTCGGTGTGTGTGTGTGTGTGTTGTCGGTGTGTGTGTGTGTGTTGTGTGTGTGTGTGTTGTCGGTGTGTGTGTGTGTGTGTGTTGTCGGTGTGTGTGTGTGTGTGTGTGTGTGTGTGTGTGTTGTTGGTGTGTGTGTGTTGTCGGTGTGTGTGTGTGTTGTCGGTGTCTGTGTGTGTGTGTTGTCGGTGTGTGTGTGTGTGTGTTGTCAGTGTGTGTGTGTGTGTGTGTTGTCGGTGTGTGTGTGTGTGTGTGTGTTGTCGGTGTGTGTGTGTGTGTGTGTTGTCGGTGTGTGTGTGTGTGTGTGTTGTCGGTGTGTGTGTGTGTGTATTGTCGGTGTGTGTGTGTGTGTGTTGCTGGTGCGTGTGTGTGTGTGTTGTCGGTGTGTGTGTGTGTTGTCGGTGTGTGTGTGTGTGTGTTGTCGGTGTGTGTGTGTGTGTTGTCGGTGTGTATGTGTGTGTTGTCGGTGTGTGTGTGTGTGTGTTGTAGGTGTGTTTGTGTGTGTGTGTTGTCGGTGTGTATGTGTGTGTGTGTGTGTGTTGTCGGTGTGTGTGTGTTTGTTGTCGGTGTGTGTGTGTGTGTTGTCGGTGTGTGTGTGTATGTGTTGTCGGTGTGTGTGTGTGTGTGTGTGTGTTGTCGGTGTGTGTGTGTGTGTTGTCGGTGTGTGTGTGTGTGTGTGTTGTCGGTGTGTGTGTGTGTGTGTTGTCAGTGTGTGTGTGTGTGTGTTGTCGGTGTGTGTGTGTTTATGTGTTGTCGGTGTGTGTGTGTGTGTTGTCGGTGTGTGTGTGTGTGTTGTCGGTGTGTGTGAGTGTTGTCGGTGTGTGTGTGTTGTCGGTGTGTGTCTGTGTGTGTGTGTGTGTGTGTGTGTTGTCGGTGTGTGCGTGTGTGTTGTCGGTGTGTGTGTGTGTGTTGTCGGTGTGTGTGTGTGTGTGTTGTCGGTGTGTGTGTGTGTGTGTTGTCGGTGTGTGTGTGTGTGTTGTCGGTGTGTGTGTGTGTGTGTTGTCGGTGTGTGTGTGTGTGTGTTCTCAGTGTGTGTGTGTGTGTGTTGTCGGTGTGTGTGTGTTTATGTGTTGTCGGTGTGTGTGTGTTGTCGTTGTGTGTGTGTGTGTGTGTGTTGTCGGTGTGTGTGTGTGTTGTCGGTGTGTGTGTGTTGTCGGTGTGTGTGTGTGTGTGTGTGTGTTGTCGGTGTGTGTGTGTGTGTGTTGTCGGTGTGTGTGTGTGTGTTGTCGGTGTGTGTGTGTGTGTGTGTTGTCGGTGTGTGTGTGTGTTGTGTGTGTGTGTGTTGTCGGTGTGTGTGTGTGTGTGTTGTCGGTGTGTGTGTGTGTGTGTTGTCGGTGTGTGTGTGTGTGTGTTGTCGGTGTGTGTGTGTGTGTTGTCGGTGTGTGTGTGTCTGTTGTCTGTGTGTGTGAGTGTTGTCGGTGTGTGTGTGTTGTCGGTGTGTGTGTGTGTGTGTGTGTGTGTGTGTTGTCGGTGTGTGCGTGTGTGTTGTCGGTGTGTGTGTTTGTTGTCGGTGTGTGTGTGTGTGTTGTCGGTGTGTGTGTGTGTGTGTGTGTGTTGTCGGTGTGTGTGTGTGTTGTCAGTGTGTGTGTGTGTGTGTTGTCGGTGTGTGTGTGTGTGTGTGTGTTGTCGGTGTGTGTGTGTGTTGTCGGTGTGTGTGTGATGTTGGTGTGTGTGTGTGTGTGTGTGTGTTGTCGGTGTGTGTGTGTGTGTTGTCGGTGTGTGTGTGTTGTCGGTGTGTGTGTGTGTGTGTTGTCGGTGTGTGTGTGTTGTGTGTGTGTGTGTTGTCGGTGTGTGTGTGTGTGTGTTGTCGGTGTGTGTGTGTGTGTGTGTTGTCGGTGTGTGTGTGTGTGTGTGTGTGTTGTCGGTGTGTTTGTGTGTTGTCGGTGTGTGTGTGTGTGTGTGTTGTTGGTGTGTGTGTGTGTGTTTTGTGTGTGTGTGTGTGTGTTGTCGGTGTGTGTGTGTGTGTGTGTGTGCTGTTGGTGTGTGTGTGTGTGTGTTGTCTGTGTGTGTGTGTTGTCGGTGTGTGTGTGTGTGTGTGTGTGTTGTCGGTGTGTGTGTGTGTTGTCGGTGTTTGTGTGTGTGTGTGTGTGTGTTGTCGGTGTGTGTGTGTGTGTGTCTGTGTTGTCGGTGTGTGTGTGTGTGTGTTGTCGGTGTGTGCGTGTGTGTTGTCGGTGTGTGTGTGTGTGTGTGTTGTCGGTGTGTGTGTGTGTGTGTGTGTGTGTGTGTGTGTTGTCGGTGTGTGTGTGTGTGTTGTCGGTGTGTGTGTGTGTGTTGTCGGTGTGTGTGTGTGTGTGTTGTCGGTGTGTGTGTGTGTGTGTGTGTGTTGTCAGTGTGTGTGTGTGTGTGTTGTCGGTGTGTGTGTGTTTATGTGTTGTCGGTGTGTGTGTGTGTTGTCGGTGTGTGTGTGTGTGTGTGTTGTCGGTGTGTGTGTGTGTTGTCGGTGTGTGTGTGTTGTCGGTGTGTGTGTGTGTGTGTGTGTGTGTGTGTTGTCGGTGTGTGTGTGTGTGTGTTGTCGGTGTGTGTGTGTGTGTTGTCGGTGTGTGTGTGTGTGTGTTGTCGGTGTGTGTGTGTGTGTGTTGTCGGTGTGTGTGTGTGTGTTGTGTGTGTGTGTGTTGTCGGTGTGTGTGTGTGTGTGTGTTGTCGGTGTGTGTGTGTGTGTGTGTGTGTGTGTGTGTGTTGTTGGTGTGTGTGTGTTGTCGGTGTGTGTGTGTGTTGTCGGTGTCTGTGTGTGTGTGTTGTCGGTGTGTGTGTGTGTGTGTTGTCAGTGTGTGTGTGTGTGTGTGTTGTCGGTGTGTGTGTGTGTGTGTGTGTTGTCGGTGTGTGTGTGTGTGTGTTGTCGGTGTGTGTGTGTGTGTGTGTTGTCGGTGTGTGTGTGTGTGTATTGTCGGTGTGTGTGTGTGTGTGTTGCTGGTGCGTGTGTGTGTGTGTTGTCGGTGTGTGTGTGTGTTGTCGGTGTGTGTGTGTGTGTGTTGTCGGTGTGTGTGTGTGTGTTGTCGGTGTGTATGTGTGTGTTGTCGGTGTGTGTGTGTGTGTGTTGTAGGTGTGTTTGTGTGTGTGTGTTGTCGGTGTGTATGTGTGTATGTGTGTGTGTTGTCGGTGTGTGTGTGTGTTGTGTGTGTGTGTGTTGTCGGTGTGTGTGTGTGTGTGTTGTCGGTGTGTGTGTGTGTGTGTTGTCGGTGTGTGTGTGTTTTGTCGGTGTGTGTGTGTGTTGTCGGTGTGTGTGTGTGTTGTCAGTGTGTGTGTGTGTGTGTTGTCGGTGTGTGTGTGTGTGTGTGTGTGTGTGTGTTGTCGGTGTGTGTGTGTGTGTGTTGCTGGTGTGTGTGTGTGTGTGTGTTGTCGGTGTGTGTGTGTGTGTGTTGTCGGTGTGTGTGTGTGTGTGTTGTCGGTGTGTGTGTGTGTTGTCGGTGTGTGTGTGTGTGTGTTGTCGGTGTGTGTGTGTGTGTTGTCGGTGTGTGTGAGTGTTGTCGGTGTGTGTGTTGTCGGTGTGTGTGTGTGTGTGTGTGTGTGTGTGTTGTCGGTGTGTGCGTGTGTGTTGTCGGTGTGTGTGTTTGTTGTCGGTGTGTGTGTGTGTGTGTGTTGTCGGTGTGTGTGTGTGTGTGTGTGTGTTGTCGGTGTGTGTGTGTGTGTTGTCGGTGTGTGTGTGTGTGTGTGTGTTGTCGGTGTGTGTGTGTGTGTGTGTGTTGTCAGTGTGTGTGTGTGTGTGTTGTCGGTGTGTGTGTGTTTATGTGTTGTCGGTGTGTGTGTGTGTGTTGTCTGTGTGTGTGTGTGTGTGTGTTGTCGGTGTGTGTGTGTGTTGTCGGTGTGTGTGTGTTGTCGGTGTGTGTGTGTGTGTGTGTGTTGTCTGTGTGTGTGTGTGTGTTGTCGGTGTGTGTGTGTTGTCGGTGTGTGTGTGTGTGTGTTGTCGGTGTGTGTGTGTTGTGTTTGTGTGTGTTGTCGGTGTGTGTGTGTGTGTGTTGTCGGTGTGTGTGTGTGTGTGTGTTGTCGGTGTGTGTGTGTGTGTGTTGTCGGTGTGTGTGTGTGTGTGTGTGTGTTGTCAGTGTGTTTGTGTGTTGTCGGTGTGTGTGTGTGTGTGTGTTGTTGGTGTGTGTGTGTGTGTGTTGTGTGTGTGTGTGTGTGTTGTCGGTGTGTGTGTGTGTGTGTGTGCTGTCGGTGTGTGTGTGTGTGTGTTGTCTGTGTGTGTGTGTTGTCGGTGTGTGTGTGTGTGTGTGTGTGTGTTGTCGGTGTGTGTGTGTGTTGTCGGTGTGTGTGTGTGTGTGTGTTGTCGGTGTGTGTGTGTGTGTTGTCGGTGTGTATGTGTGTGTTGTCGGTGTGTGTGTGTGTGTGTTGTAGGTGTGTTTGTGTGTGTGTGTTGTCGGTGTGTATGTGTGTATGTGTGTGTGTTGTCGGTGTGTGTGTGTGTTGTGTGTGTGTGTGTTGTCGGTGTGTGTGTGTGTGTGTTGTCGGTGTGTGTGTGTGTGTGTTGTCGGTGTGTGTGTGTTTTGTCGGTGTGTGTGTGTGTTGTCGGTGTGTGTGTGTGTTGTCAGTGTGTGTGTGTGTGTGTTGTCGGTGTGTGTGTGTGTGTGTGTGTGTGTGTGTTGTCGGTGTGTGTGTGTGTGTGTTGCTGGTGTGTGTGTGTGTGTGTGTTGTCGGTGTGTGTGTGTGTGTGTTGTCGGTGTGTGTGTGTGTGTGTTGTCGGTGTGTGTGTGTGTGTGTTGTCGGTGTGTGTGTGTGTGTGTTGTCGGTGTGTGTGTGTGTGTTGTCGGTGTGTGTGAGTGTTGTCGGTGTGTGTGTTGTCGGTGTGTGTGTGTGTGTGTGTGTGTGTGTGTTGTCGGTGTGTGCGTGTGTGTTGTCGGTGTGTGTGTTTGTTGTCGGTGTGTGTGTGTGTGTGTGTTGTCGGTGTGTGTGTGTGTGTGTGTGTGTTGTCGGTGTGTGTGTGTGTGTTGTCGGTGTGTGTGTGTGTGTGTGTGTTGTTGGTGTGTGTGTGTGTGTGTTTGTTGTCAGTGTGTGTGTGTGTGTGTTGTCGGTGTGTGTGTGTTTATGTGTTGTCGGTGTGTGTGTGTGTGTTGTCTGTGTGTGTGTGTGTGTGTGTTGTCGGTGTGTGTGTGTGTTGTCGGTGTGTGTGTGTTGTCGGTGTGTGTGTGTGTGTGTGTGTTGTCTGTGTGTGTGTGTGTGTTGTCGGTGTGTGTGTGTTGTCGGTGTGTGTGTGTGTGTGTTGTCGGTGTGTGTGTGTTGTGTTTGTGTGTGTTGTCGGTGTGTGTGTGTGTGTGTTGTCGGTGTGTGTGTGTGTGTGTGTTGTCGGTGTGTGTGTGTGTGTGTTGTCGGTGTGTGTGTGTGTGTGTGTGTGTTGTCAGTGTGTTTGTGTGTTGTCGGTGTGTGTGTGTGTGTGTGTTGTTGGTGTGTGTGTGTGTGTGTTGTGTGTGTGTGTGTGTGTTGTCGGTGTGTGTGTGTGTGTGTGTGCTGTCGGTGTGTGTGTGTGTGTGTTGTCTGTGTGTGTGTGTTGTCGGTGTGTGTGTGTGTGTGTGTGTGTGTTGTCGGTGTGTGTGTGTGTTGTCGGTGTGTGTGTGTGTGTGTGTTGTCAGTGTGTGTCTGTGTGTTATCGGTGTGTGTGTGTGTGTGTGTGTGTGTTGTCGGTGTGTGTGTGTGTCTGTGTTGTCGGTGTGTGTGTGTGTGTTGTCGGTGTGTGCGTGTGTGTTGTCGGTGTGTGTGTGTATGTGTTGTCGGTGTGTGTGTGTGTGTGTGTGTGTGTGTGTGTTGTCGGTGTGTGTGTGTGTGTTGTCGGTGTGTGTGTGTGTGTGTTGTCGGTGTGTGTGTGTGTGTGTGTGTGTTGTCAGTGTGTGTGTGTGTGTGTTGTCGGTGTGTGTGTGTTTATGTGTTGTCGGTGTGTGTGTGTGTTGTCGGTGTGTGTGTGTGTGTGTGTTGTCGGTGTGTGTGTGTGTTGTCGGTGTGTGTGTGTTGTCGGTGTGTGTGTGTGTGTGTGTGTGTGTGTGTTGTCGGTGTGTGTGTGTGTGTGTTGTCGGTGTGTGTGTGTGTGTTGTCGGTGTGTGTGTGTGTGTGTTGTCGGTGTGTGTGTGTGTGTGTTGTCGGTGTGTGTGTGTGTGTTGTGTGTGTGTGTGTTGTCGGTGTGTGTGTGTGTGTGTGTTGTCGGTGTGTGTGTGTGTGTGTGTGTGTGTGTGTGTGTTGTTGGTGTGTGTGTGTTGTCGGTGTGTGTGTGTGTTGTCGGTGTCTGTGTGTGTGTGTTGTCGGTGTGTGTGTGTGTGTGTTGTCAGTGTGTGTGTGTGTGTGTGTTGTCGGTGTGTGTGTGTGTGTGTGTGTTGTCGGTGTGTGTGTGTGTGTGTGTTGTCGGTGTGTGTGTGTGTGTGTTGTCGGTGTGTGTGTGTGTGTTGTCGGTGTGTGTGAGTGTTGTCGGTGTGTGTGTTGTCGGTGTGTGTGTGTGTGTGTGTGTGTGTGTGTGTTGTCGGTGTGTGCGTGTGTGTTGTCGGTGTGTGTGTTTGTTGTCGGTGTGTGTGTGTGTGTGTGTTGTCGGTGTGTGTGTGTGTGTGTGTGTGTTGTCGGTGTGTGTGTGTGTGTTGTCGGTGTGTGTGTGTGTGTGTGTGTTGTCGGTGTGTGTGTGTGTGTGTGTGTTGTCGGTGTGTGCGTGTGTGTTGTCGGTGTGTGTGTGTTTATGTGTTGTCGGTGTGTGTGTGTGTGTTGTCTGTGTGTGTGTGTGTGTGTGTTGTCGGTGTGTGTGTGTGTGTTGTCGGTGTGTGTGTGTTGTCGGTGTGTGTGTGTGTGTGTGTGTGTGTTGTCTGTGTGTGTGTGTGTGTTGTCGGTGTGTGTGTGTTGTCGGTGTGTGTGTGTGTGTGTTGTCGGTGTGTGTGTGTTGTGTTTGTGTGTGTTGTCGGTGTGTGTGTGTGTGTGTTGTCGGTGTGTGTGTGTGTGTGTGTTGTCGGTGTGTGTGTGTGTGTGTTGTCGGTGTGTGTGTGTGTGTGTGTGTGTTGTCAGTGTGTTTGTGTGTTGTCGGTGTGTGTGTGTGTGTGTGTTGTTGGTGTGTGTGTGTGTGTGTTGTGTGTGTGTGTGTGTGTTGTCGGTGTGTGTGTGTGTGTGTGTGCTGTCGGTGTGTGTGTGTGTGTGTTGTCTGTGTGTGTGTGTTGTCGGTGTGTGTGTGTGTGTGTGTGTGTGTTGTCGGTGTGTGTGTGTGTTGTCGGTGTGTGTGTGTGTGTGTGTTGTCAGTGTGTGTCTGTGTGTTATCGGTGTGTGTGTGTGTGTGTGTGTGTGTTGTCGGTGTGTGTGTGTGTCTCTGTTGTCGGTGTGTGTGTGTGTGTGTTGTCGGTGTGTGCGTGTGTGTTGTCGGTGTGTGTGTGTATGTGTTGTCGGTGTGTGTGTGTGTGTGTGTGTGTGTGTGTGTTGTCGGTGTGTGTGTGTGTGTGTTGTCGGTGTGTGTGTGTGTGTTGTCGGTGTGTGTGTGTGTGTGTTGTCGGTGTGTGTGTGTGTGTGTGTGTGTTGTCAGTGTGTGTGTGTGTGTGTTGTCGGTGTGTGTTTATGTGTTGTCGGTGTGTGTGTGTGTTGTCGGGTGTGTGTGTGTGTGTTGTCGGTGTGTGTGTGTGTTGTCGGTGTGTGTGTGTTGTCGGGTGTGTGTGTGTGTGTGTGTGTGTGTGTGTTGTCGGTGTGTGTGTGTGTGTGTTGTCGGTGTGTGTGTGTGTGTTGTCGGTGTGTGTGTGTGTGTGTTGTCGGTGTGTGTGTGTGTGTGTTGTCGGTGTGTGTGTGTGTGTTGTGTGTGTGTGTGTTGTCGGTGTGTGTGTGTGTGTGTGTTGTCGGTGTGTGTGTGTGTGTGTGTGTGTGTGTGTGTGTTGTTGGTGTGTGTGTGTTGTCGGTGTGTGTGTGTGTTGTCGGTGTCTGTGTGTGTGTGTTGTCGGTGTGTGTGTGTGTGTGTTGTCAGTGTGTGTGTGTGTGTGTGTTGTCGGTGTGTGTGTGTGTGTGTGTGTTGTCGGTGTGTGTGTGTGTGTGTGTTGTCGGTGTGTGTGTGTGTGTGTGTTGTCGGTGTGTGTGTGTGTGTATTGTCGGTGTGTGTGTGTGTGTGTTGCTGGTGCGTGTGTGTGTGTGTTGTCGGTGTGTGTGTGTGTGTTGTCGGTGTGTGTGTGTGTGTGTTGCCGGTGTGTGTGTGTGTGTTGTCGCTGTGTATGTGTGTGTTGTCGGTGTGTGTGTGTGTGTGTTGTAGGTGTGTTTGTGTGTGTGTGTTGTCGGTGTGTATGTGTGTATGTGTGTGTGTTGTCGGTGTGTGTGTGTGTTGTGTGTGTGTGTGTTGTCGGTGTGTGTGTGTGTGTGTTGTCGGTGTGTGTGTGTGTGTGTTGTCGGTGTGTGTGTGTTTTGTCGGTGTGTGTGTGTGTTGTCGGTGTGTGTGTGTGTTGTCAGTGTGTGTGTGTGTGTGTTGTCGGTGTGTGTGTGTGTGTGTGTGTGTGTGTGTTGTCGGTGTGTGTGTGTGTGTGTTGCTGGTGTGTGTGTGTGTGTGTGTTGTCGGTGTGTGTGTGTGTGTGTTGTCGGTGTGTGTGTGTGTGTGTTGTCGGTGTGTGTGTGTGTGTGTTGTCGGTGTGTGTGTGTGTGTTGTCGGTGTGTGTGTGTGTGTTGTCGGTGTGTGTGAGTGTTGTCGGTGTGTGTGTTGTCGGTGTGTGTGTGTGTGTGTGTGTGTGTGTGTGTGTTGTCGGTGTGTGCGTGTGTGTTGTCGGTGTGTGTGTTTGTTGTCGGTGTGTGTGTGTGTGTGTGTTGTCGGTGTGTGTGTGTGTGTGTGTGTGTTGTCGGTGTGTGTGTGTGTGTTGTCGGTGTGTGTGTGTGTGTGTGTGTTGTCGGTGTGTGTGTGTGTGTGTGTGTTGTCAGTGTGTGTGTGTGTGTGTTGTCGGTGTGTGTGTGTTTATGTGTTGTCGGTGTGTGTGTGTGTGTTGTCTGTGTGTGTGTGTGTGTGTGTTGTCGGTGTGTGTGTGTGTTGTCGGTGTGTGTGTGTTGTCGGTGTGTGTGTGTGTGTGTGTGTGTGTTGTCTGTGTGTGTGTGTGTGTTGTCGGTGTGTGTGTGTTGTCGGTGTGTGTGTGTGTGTGTTGTCGGTGTGTGTGTGTTGTGTTTGTGTGTGTGTTGTCGGTGTGTGTGTGTGTGTGTTGTCGGTGTGTGTGTGTGTGTGTGTTGTCGGTGTGTGTGTGTGTGTGTTGTCGGTGTGTGTGTGTGTGTGTGTGTGTTGTCAGTGTGTTTGTGTGTTGTCGGTGTGTGTGTGTGTGTGTGTTGTTGGTGTGTGTGTGTGTGTGTTGTGTGTGTGTGTGTGTGTTGTCGGTGTGTGTGTGTGTGTGTGTGCTGTCGGTGTGTGTGTGTGTGTGTTGTCTGTGTGTGTGTGTTGTCGGTGTGTGTGTGTGTGTGTGTGTGTTGTCGGTGTGTGTGTGTGTTGTCGGTGTGTGTGTGTGTGTGTGTTGTCAGTGTGTGTCTGTGTGTTATCGGTGTGTGTGTGTGTGTGTGTGTGTGTTGTCGGTGTGTGTGTGTGTCTGTGTTGTCGGTGTGTGTGTGTGTGTGTTGTCGGTGTGTGCGTGTGTGTTGTCGGTGTGTGTGTGTATGTGTTGTCGGTGTGTGTGTGTGTGTGTGTGTGTGTGTGTGTTGTCGGTGTGTGTGTGTGTGTTGTCGGTGTGTGTGTGTGTGTTGTCGGTGTGTGTGTGTGTGTGTTGTCGGTGTGTGTGTGTGTGTGTGTGTGTGTTGTCAGTGTGTGTGTGTGTGTGTTGTCGGTGTGTGTGTGTTTATGTGTTGTCGGTGTGTGTGTGTGTGTTGTCGGTGTGTGTGTGTGTGTGTGTTGTCTGTGTGTGTGTGTGTTGTCGGTGTGTGTGTGTTGTCGGTGTGTGTGTGTGTGTGTGTGTGTTGTCGGTGTGTGTGTGTGTGTGTTGTCGGTGTGTGTGTGTGTGTTGTCGGGGTGTGTGTGTGTGTGTTGTCGGTGTGTGTGTGTGTGTGTTGTCGGTGTGTGTGTGTGTGTTGTGTGTGTGTGTGTTGTCGGTGTGTGTGTGTGTGTGTGTTGTCGGTGTGTGTGTGTGTGTGTGTGTGTGTTGTTGGTATGTGTGTGTTGTCGGTGTGTGTGTGTGTGTGTTGTCGGTGTCTGTGTGTGTGTGTTGTCGGTGTGTGTGTGTGTGTGTTGTCAGTGTGTGTGTGTGTGTGTGTTGTCGGTGTGTGTGTGTGTGTGTGTGTTGTCGGTGTGTGTGTGTGTGTGTGTTGTCGGTGTGTGTGTGTGTGTGTGTTGTCGGTGTGTGTGTGTGTGTTGTCAGTGTGTGTGTGTGTGTGTTGTCGGTGTGTGTGTGTTTATGTGTTGTCGGTGTGTGTGTGTGTTGTCGGTGTGTGTGTGTGTGTGTGTTGTCGGTGTGTGTGTGTGTTGTCGGTGTGTGTGTGTTGTCGGTGTGTGTGTGTGTGTGTGTGTGTGTGTTGTCGGTGTGTGTGTGTGTGTGTTGTCGGTGTGTGTGTGTGTGTTGTCGGTGTGTGTGTGTGTGTGTGTTGTCGGTGTGTGTGTGTGTGTGTTGTCGGTGTGTGTGTGTGTGTTGTGTGTGTGTGTGTTGTCGGTGTGTGTGTGTGTGTGTGTTGTCGGTGTGTGTGTGTGTGTGTGTGTGTGTGTGTTGTTGGTGGTGTGTGTGTGTTGTCGGTGTGTGTGTGTGTGTGTTGTCGGTGTCTGTGTGTGTGTGTTGTCGGTGTGTGTGTGTGTGTGTTGTCAGTGTGTGTGTGTGTGTGTGTTGTCGGTGTGTGTGTGTGTGTGTGTGTTGTCGGTGTGTGTGTGTGTGTGTGTTGTCGGTGTGTGTGTGTGTGTGTGTGTTGTCGGTGTGTGTGTGTATTGTCGGTGTGTGTGTGTGTGTGTTGCTGGTGCGTGTGTGTGTGTGTTGTCGGTGTGTGTGTGTGTTGTCGGTGTGTGTGTGTGTGTGTTGTCGGTGTGTGTGTGTGTGTTGTCGGTGTGTATGTGTGTGTTGTCGGTGTGTGTGTGTGTGTGTTGTAGGTGTGTTTGTGTGTGTGTGTTGTCGGTGTGTATGTTTGTATGTGTGTGTGTTGTCGGTGTGTGTGTGTGTTGTGTGTGTGTGTGTTGTCGGTGTGTGTGTGTGTGTGTTGTCGGTGTGTGTGTGTGTGTGTTGTCGGTGTGTGTGTGTTTTGTCGGTGTGTGTGTGTGTTGTCGGTGTGTGTGTGTGTTGTCAGTGTGTGTGTGTGTGTGTTGTCGGTGTGTGTGTGTGTGTGTGTGTGTGTGTGTGTTGTCGGTGTGTGTGTGTGTGTGTTGCTGGTGTGTGTGTGTGTGTGTGTTGTCGGTGTGTGTGTGTGTGTGTTGTCGGTGTGTGTGTGTGTGTGTTGTCGGTGTGTGTGTGTGTGTGTTGTCGGTGTGTGTGTGTGTGTGTTGTCGGTGTGTGTGTGTGTGTTGTCGGTGTGTGTGAGTGTTGTCGGTGTGTGTGTGTTGTCGGTGTGTGTGTGTGTGTGTGTGTGTGTGTTGTCGGTGTGTGCGTGTGTGTTGTCGGTGTGTGTGTTTGTTGTCGGTGTGTGTGTGTGTGTGTTGTCGGTGTGTGTGTGTGTGTGTGTGTGTGTGTGTTGTCGGTGTGTGTGTGTGTGTTGTCGGTGTGTGTGTGGTTGTGTGTGTTGTCGGTGTGTGTGTGTGTGTTGTCAGTGTGTGTGTGTGTGTGTGTTGTCGGTGTGTGTGTGTGTGTGTGTTGTCGGTGTGTGTGTGTATTGTCGGTGTGTGTGTGTGTGTGTTGCTGGTGCGTGTGTGTGTGTGTTGTCGGTGTGTGTGTGTGTTGTCGGTGTGTGTGTGTGTGTGTTGTCGGTGTGTGTGTGTGTGTTGTCGGTGTGTATGTGTGTGTTGTCGGTGTGTGCGTGTGTGTGTTGTAGGTGTGTTTGTGTGTGTGTGTTGTCGGTGTGTATGTTTGTATGTGTGTGTGTTGTCGGTGTGTGTGTGTGTTGTGTGTGTGTGTGTTGTCGGTGTGTGTGTGTGTGTGTGTTGTCGGTGTGTGTGTGTGTGTGTTGTCGGTGTGTGTGTGTTTTGTCGGTGTGTGTGTGTGTTGTCGGTGTGTGTGTGTGTTGTCAGTGTGTGTGTGTGTGTGTTGTCGGTGTGTGTGTGTGTGTGTGTGTGTGTGTTGTCGGTGTGTGTGTGTGTGTGTTGCTGGTGTGTGTGTGTGTGTGTGTTGTCGGTGTGTGTGTGTGTGTGTGTTGTCGGTGTGTGTGTGTGTGTGTTGTCGGTGTGTGTGTGTGTGTGTTGTCGGTGTGTGTGTGTGTGTTGTCGGTGTGTGTGTGTTGTCGGTGTGTGTGAGTGTTGTCGGTGTGTGTGTGTTGTCGGTGTGTGTGTGTGTGTGTGTGTGTGTGTTGTCGGTGTGTGCGTGTGTGTTGTCGGTGTGTGTGTTTGTTGTCGGTGTGTGTGTGTGTGTGTTGTCGGTGTGTGTGTGTGTGTGTGTGTGTGTGTGTTGTCGGTGTGTGTGTGTGTGTTGTCGGTGTGTGTGTGTGTGTGTGTGTTGTCGGTGTGTGTGTGTGTGTGTTGTCAGTTTGTGTGTGTGTGTGTTGTCGGTGTGTGTGTGTTTATGTGTTGTCGGTGTGTGTGTGTGTGTTGTCGGTGTGTGTGTGTGTGTGTGTTGTCGGTGTGTGTGTGTGTTGTCGGTGTGTGTGTGTTGTCGGTGTGTGTGTGTGTGTGTGTGTGTTGTCGGTGTGTGTGTGTGTGTTGTCGGTGTGTGTGTGTTGTCGGTGTGTGTGTGTGTGTGTTGTCGGTGTGTGTGTGTTGTGTTTGTGTGTGTTGTCGGTGTGTGTGTGTGTGTGTTGTCGGTGTGTGTGTGTGTGTGTGTTGTCGGTGTGTGTGTGTGTGTGTTGTCGGTGTGTGTGTGTGTGTGTGTGTTGTCGGTGTGTTTGTGTGTTGTCGGTGTGTGTGTGTGTGTGTGTTGTTGGTGTGTGTGTGTGTGTGTTGTGTGTGTGTGTGTGTGTTGTCGGTGTGTGTGTGTGTGTGTGTGCTGTCGGTGTGTGTGTGTGTGTTGTCTGTGTGTGTGTGTTGTCGGTGTGTGTGTGTGTGTGTGTGTGTTGTCGGTGTGTGTGTGTGTTGTCGGTGTGTGTGTGTGTGTGTGTGTTGTCAGTGTGTGTCTGTGTGTTATCGGTGTGTGTGTGTGTGTGTGTGTGTGTTGTCGGTGTGTGTGTGTGTCTGTGTTGTCGGTGTGTGTGTGTGTGTGTTGTCGGTGTGTGCGTGTGTGTTGTCGGTGTGTGTGTGTGTGTGTTGTCGGTGTGTGTGTGTGTGTGTGTGTGTGTGTTGTCGGTGTGTGTGTGTGTGTTGTCGGTGTGTGTGTGTGTATTGTCGGTGTGTGTGTGTGTGTGTTGTCGGTGTGTGTGTGTGTGTGTGTGTGTTGTCAGTGTGTGTGTGTGTGTGTGTTGTCGGTGTGTGTGTGTTTATGTGTTGTCGGTGTGTGTGTGTGTGTTGTCGGTGTGTGTGTGTGTGTGTGTTGTCGGTGTATGTGTGTGTTGTCGGTGTGTGTGTGTTGTCGGTGTGTGTGTGTGTGTGTGTGTGTGTGTGTTGTCGGTGTGTGTGTGTGTGTGTTGTCGGTGTGTGTGTGTGTGTGTTGTCGGTGTGTGTGTGTGTGTGTTGTCGGTGTGTGTGTGTGTGTGTTGTCGGTGTGTGTGTGTGTGTTGTGTGTGTGTGTGTTGTCGGTGTGTGTGTGTGTGTGTGTTGTCGGTGTGTGTGTGTGTGTGTGTGTGTGTGTGTGTTGGTGTGTGTGTGTTGTCGGTGTGTGTGTGTGTGTGTTGTCGGTGTCTGTGTGTGTGTGTTGTCGGTGTGTGTGTGTGTGTGTTGTCAGTGTGTGTCTGTGTGTGATCGGTGTGGTGTGTGTGTGTGTGTGTGTTGTCGGTGTGTGTGTGTGTGTGTTGTCGGTGTGTGTGTGTGTGTGTTGTCGGTGTGTGTGTGTGTGTTGTCGGTGTGTGTGTGTGTGTTGTCGTGTCGTGTGTGTGTTGTCGGTGTGTGTGTGTGTGTGTTGTCGGTGTGTGTGTGTGTGTTGTCGGTGTGTGTGTGTGTGTTGTCGGTGTGTGTGTGTGTGTGTTGTCGGTGTGTGTGTGTGTGTGTGTGTGTGTCGGTGTGTGTGTGTGTGTGTTGTCGGTGTGTGTGGTGTGTGTGTGTTGTCGTGTGTGTGTGTGTTGTCGGTGTGTGTGTGTGTGTGTGTTGTCGGTGTGTGTGTGTGTGTTGTCGGTGTGTGTGTGTTTGTCGGTGTGTGTGTGTGTGTGTGTGTGTGTGTGTTGTCGGTGTGTGTGTGTGTGTGTTGTCGGTGTGTGTGTGTGTGTGTTGTCGGTGTGTGTGTGTGTGTGTTGTCGGTGTGTGTGTGTGTGTGTTGTCGGTGTGTGTGTGTGTGTTGTGTGTGTGTGTGTTGTCGGTGTGTGTGTGTGTGTGTGTTGTCGGTGTGTGTGTGTGTGTGTGTGTGTGTGTGTTGTTGGTGTGTGTGTGTTGTCGGTGTGTGTGTGTGTGTGTTGTCGGTGTCTGTGTGTGTGTGTTGTCGGTGTGTGTGTGTGTGTGTTGTCAGTGTGTGTGTGTGTGTGTGTTGTCGGTGTGTGTGTGTGTGTGTGTTGTCGGTGTGTGTGTGTGTGTGTTGTCGGTGTGTGTGTGTGTGTATTGTCGGTGTGTGTGTGTGTGTGTTGCTGGTGCGTGTGTGTGTGTGTTGTCGGTGTGTGTGTGTGTTGTCGGTGTGTGTGTGTGTGTGTTGTCGGTGTGTGTGTGTGTGTTGTCGGTGTGTATGTGTGTGTTGTCGGTGTGTGTGTGTGTGTGTTGTAGGTGTGTTTGTGTGTGTGTGTTGTCGGTGTGTATGTGTGTATGTGTGTGTGTTGTCGGTGTGTGTGTGTTGTGTGTGTGTGTGTGTTGTCGGTGTGTGTGTGTGTGTGTGTGTTGTCGGTGTGTGTGTGTGTGTGTTGTCGGTGTGTGTGTGTTTTGTCGGTGTGTGTGTGTGTTGTCGGTGTGTGTGTGTGTTGTCAGTGTGTGTGTGTGTCTGTTGTCGGTGTGTGTGTGTGTGTGTGTGTGTGTGTTGTCGGTGTGTGTGTGTGTTGCTGGTGTGTGTGTGTGTGTGTGTGTTGTCGGTGTGTGTGTGTGTGTTGTCGGTTTGTGTTTGTGTGTGTTGTCAGTGTGTTTGTGTGTGTGTTGTCGGTGTGTGTGTGTGTGTGTGTGTTGTCGGTGTGTGTGTGTGTTGTGTGTGTGTGTGTTGTCGGTGTGTGTGTGTGTGTTGTCGGTGTGTGTGTGTGTGTGTGTGTGTGTTGTCGGTGTGTTGTCGGTGTGTGTGTGTGTGTGTGGTCGGTGTGTGTGTGTGTGTGTGTTGTCGGTGTGTGTGTGTGTGTGTTGTCAGTGTGTGTGTGTGTGTGTTGTCGGTGTGTGTGTGTTTATGTGTTGTCGGTGTGTGTGTGTGTGTTGTCGGTGTGTGTGTGTGTGTGTTGTCGGTGTGTGTTTGCGTTGTCGGTGTGTGTGTGTTGTCGGTGTGTGTGTGTGTGTGTGTTGTTGGTGTGTGTGTGTGTGTGTTGTGTGTGTGTGTGTGTGTTGTCGGTGTGTGTGTGTGTGTGTGTGCTGTCGGTGTGTGTGTGTGTGTGTTGTCTGTGTGTGTGTGTTGTCGGTGTGTGTGTGTGTGTGTGTGTGTTGTCGGTGTGTGTGTGTGTTGTCGGTGTGTGAGTGTGTGTGTGTGTTGTCAGTGTGTGTCTGTGTGTTATCGGTGTGTGTGTGTGTCTGTGTTGTCGGTGTGTGTGTGTGTGTGTTGTCGGTGTGTGCGTGTGTGTTGTCGGTGTGTGTGTGTGTGTGTTGTCGGTGTGTGTGTGTGTGTGTGTGTGTTGTCGGTGTGTGTGTGTGTGTTGTCGGTGTGTGTGTGTGTGTTGTCGGTGTGTGTGTGTGTGTGTTGTCGGTGTGTGTGTGTGTGTGTGTGTGTGTGTTGTCAGTGTGTGTGTGTGTGTGTTGTCGGTGTGTGTGTGTTTATGTGTTGTCGGTGTGTGTGTGTGTGTTGTCGGTGTGTGTGTGTGTGTGTGTTGTCGGTGTGTGTGTGTGTTGTCGGTGTGTGTGTGTTGTCGGTGTGTGTGTGTGTGTGTGTGTGTGTGTTGTCGGTGTGTGTGTGTGTGTGTTGTCGGTGTGTGTGTGTGTGTTGTCGGTGTGTGTGTGTGTGTTGTCGGTGTGTGTGTGTGTGTGTGTTGTCGGTGTGTGTGTGTGTGTGTGTGTGTGTGTGTTGTTGGTGTGTGTGTGTTGTCGGTGTGTATGTGTGTGTTGTCGGTGTGTGTGTGTGTGTGTTGTAGGTGTGTTTGTGTGTGTGTGTTGTCGGTGTGTATGTGTGTATGTGTGTGTGTTGTCGGTGTGTGTGTGTTGTGTGTGTGTGTGTTGTCGGTGTGTGTGTGTGTGTGTTGTCGGTGTGTGTGTGTGTGTGTTGTCGGTGTGTGTGTGTTTTGTCGGTGTGTGTGTGTGTTGTCGGTGTGTGTGTGTGTTGTCAGTGTGTGTGTGTGTGTGTTGTCGGTGTGTGTGTGTGTGTGTGTGTGTGTGTTGTCGGTGTGTGTGTGTGTGTGTTGCTGGTGTGTGTGTGTGTGTGTGTTGTCGGTGTGTGTGTGTGTGTTGTCGGTTTGTGTTTGTGTGTGTTGTCGGTGTGTTTGTGTGTGTGTTGTCGGTGTGTGTGTGTGTGTGTGTGTGTGTTGTCGGTGTGTGTGTGTTGTGTGTGTGTGTGTTGTCGGTGTGTGTGTGTGTGTTGTCGGTGTGTGTGTGTGTGTGTGTGTGTTGTCGGTGTGTTGTCGGTGTGTGTGTGTGTGTGTGGTCGGTGTGTGTGTGTGTGTTGTCGGTGTGTGTGTGTGTGTGTTGTCGGTGTGTGTGTGTGTGTGTTGTCAGTGTGTGTGTGTGTGTGTTGTCGGTGTGTGTGTGTTTATGTGTTGTCGGTGTGTGTGTGTGTGTTGTCGGTGTGTGTGTGTGTGTGTTGTCGGTGTGTGTGTGTGTTGTCGGTGTGTGTGTGTTGTCGGTGTGTGTGTGTGTGTGTGTGTGTTGTCGGTGTGTGTGTGTGTGTTGTCGGTGTGTGTGTGTGTGTTGTCGGTGTGTATGTGTGTGTGTTGTCGGTGTGTGTGTGTGTTGTCGGTGTGTGTGTGTTGTCGGTGTGTGTGTGTGTGTGTTGTCGGTGTGTGTGTGTGTGTGTTGTCGGTGTGTGTGTGTGTGTGTGTTGTCGGTGTGTGTGTGTGTTGTCGGGGTGTGTGTGTGTGTGTGTGTGTTGTCGGTGTGTTTGTGTGTTGTCGGTGTGTGTGTGTGTGTGTGTTGTTGGTGTGTGTGTGTGTGTGTTGTGTGTGTGTGTGGGTGTTGTCGGTGTGTGTGTGTGTGTGTGTGTGCTGTCGGTGTGTGTGTGTGTGTGTTGTCTGTGTGTGTGTGTTGTCGGTGTGTGTGTGTGTGTGTGTGTGTGTTGTCGGTGTGTGTGTGTGTTGTCGGTGTGTGTGTGTGTGTGTTGCTGGTGTGTGTGTGTGTGTGTGTTGTCGGTGTGTGTGTGTGTGTTGTCGGTTTGTGTTTGTGTGTGTTGTCGGTGTGTTTGTGTGTGTGTTGTCGGTGTGTGTGTGTGTGTGTGTGTGTTGTCGGTGTGTGTGTGTTGTGTGTGTGTGTGTTGTCGGTGTGTGTGTGTGTGTTGTCGGTGTGTGTGTGTGTGTGTGTGTGTTGTCGGTGTGTTGTCGGTGTGTGTGTGTGTGTGTGGTCGGTGTGTGTGTGTGTGTTGTCGGTGTGTGTGTGTGTGTGTTGTCGGTGTGTGTGTGTGTGTGTTGTCAGTGTGTGTGTGTGTGTGTTGTCGGTGTGTGTGTGTTTATGTGTTGTCGGTGTGTGTGTGTGTGTTGTCGGTGTGTGTGTGTGTGTGTTGTCGGTGTGTGTGTGTGTTGTCGGTGTGTGTGTGTTGTCGGTGTGTGTGTGTGTGTGTGTGTGTTGTCGGTGTGTGTGTGTGTGTTGTCGGTGTGTGTGTGTGTGTTGTCGGTGTGTATGTGTGTGTGTTGTCGGTGTGTGTGTGTGTGTTGTCGGTGTGTGTGTGTTGTCGGTGTGTGTGTGTGTTGTCGGTGTGTGTGTGTGTGTGTTGTCGGTGTGTGTGTGTGTGTGTGTTGTCGGTGTGTGTGTGTGTGTGTGTGTTGTCGGGGTGTGTGTGTGTGTGTGTGTGTTGTCGGTGTGTTTGTGTGTTGTCGGTGTGTGTGTGTGTGTGTGTTGTTGGTGTGTGTGTGTGTGTGTTGTGTGTGTGTGTGGGTGTTGTCGGTGTGTGTGTGTGTGTGTGTGTGCTGTCGGTGTGTGTGTGTGTGTGTTGTCTGTGTGTGTGTGTTGTCGGTGTGTGTGTGTGTGTGTGTGTGTGTTGTCGGTGTGTGTGTGTGTTGTCGGTGTGTGTGTGTGTGTGTGTGTTGTCAGTGTGTGTCTGTGTGTTATCGGTGTGTGTGTGTGTGTGTGTGTGTGTGTGTTGTCGGTGTGTGTGTGTGTCTGTGTTGTCGGTGTGTGTGTGTGTGTGTTGTCGGTGTGTGCGTGTGTGTTGTCGGTGTGTGTGTGTGTGTGTTGTCGGTGTGTGTGTGTGTGTGTGTGTGTGTGTGTGTGTTGTCGGTGTGTGTGTGTGTGTTGTCGGTGTGTGTGTGTGTGTTGTCGGTGTGTGTGTGTGTGTGTTGTCGGTGTGTGTGTGTGTGTGTGTGTGTGTTGTCAGTGTGTGTGTGTGTGTGTTGTCGGTGTGTGTGTGTTTATGTGTTGTCGGTGTGTGTGTGTGTGTTGTCGGTGTGTGTGTGTGTGTGTGTTGTCGGTGTGTGTGTGTTGTCGGTGTGTGTGTGTGTGTGTGTGTGTGTTGTCGGTGTGTGTGTGTGTGTGTTGTCGGTGTGTGTGTGTGTGTTGTCGGTGTGTGTGTGTGTGTGTGTGTTGTCGGTGTGTGTGTGTGTGTGTTGTCGGTGTGTGTGTGTTTTGTCGGTGTGTGTGTGTGTTGTCGGTGTGTGTGTGTGTTGTCAGTGTGTGTGTGTGTGTGTTGTCGGTGTGTGTGTGTGTGTGTGTGTGTGTGTTGTCGGTGTGTGTGTGTGTTGCTGGTGTGTGTGTGTGTGTGTGTGTTGTCGGTGTGGTGTGTGTGTGTGTTGTCGGTTTGTGTTTGTGTGTGTTGTCAGTGTGTTTGTGTGTGTGTTGTCGGTGTGTGTGTGTGTGTGTGTGTGTGTTGTCGGTGTGTGTGTGTGTTGTGTGTGTGTGTGTTGTCGGTGTGTGTGTGTGTGTTGTCGGTGTGTGTGTGTGTGTGTGTGTGTTGTCGGTGTGTTGTCGGTGTGTGTGTGTGTGTGTGGTCGGTGTGTGTGTGTGTGTGTGTTGTCGGTGTGTGTGTGTGTGTGTTGTCAGTGTGTGTGTGTGTGTGTTGTCGGTGTGTGTGTGTTTATGTGTTGTCGGTGTGTGTGTGTGTGTTGTCGGTGTGTGTGTGTGTGTGTTGTCGGTGTGTGTTTGCGTTGTCGGTGTGTGTGTGTTGTCGGTGTGTGTGTGTGTGTGTGTGTTGTTGGTGTGTGTGTGTGTGTGTTGTGTGTGTGTGTGTGTGTTGTCGGTGTGTGTGTGTGTGTGTGTGCTGTCGGTGTGTGTGTGTGTGTGTTGTCTGTGTGTGTGTGTTGTCGGTGTGTGTGTGTGTGTGTGTGTGTTGTCGGTGTGTGTGTGTGTTGTCGGTGTGTGTGTGTGTGTGTGTGTTGTCAGTGTGTGTCTGTGTGTTATCGGTGTGTGTGTGTGTGTGTGTGTGTGTTGTCGGTGTGTGTGTGTGTCTGTGTTGTCGGTGTGTGTGTGTGTGTGTTGTCGGTGTGTGCGTGTGTGTTGTCGGTGTGTGTGTGTGTGTGTTGTCGGTGTGTGTGTGTGTGTGTGTGTGTGTGTTGTCGGTGTGTGTGTGTGTGTTGTCGGTGTGTGTGTGTGTGTTGTCGGTGTGTGTGTGTGTGTGTTGTCGGTGTGTGTGTGTGTGTGTGTGTGTGTGTTGTCAGTGTGTGTGTGTGTGTGTTGTCGGTGTGTGTGTGTTTATGTGTTGTCGGTGTGTGTGTGTGTGTTGTCGGTGTGTGTGTGTGTGTGTGTTGTCGGTGTGTGTGTGTGTTGTCGGTGTGTGTGTGTTGTCGGTGTGTGTGTGTGTGTGTGTGTGTGTGTTGTCGGTGTGTGTGTGTGTGTGTTGTCGGTGTGTGTGTGTGTGTTGTCGGTGTGTGTGTGTGTGTTGTCGGTGTGTGTGTGTGTGTGTGTTGTCGGTGTGTGTGTGTGTGTGTGTGTGTGTGTTGTTGGTGTGTGTGTGTTGTCGGTGTGTATGTGTGTGTTGTCGGTGTGTGTGTGTGTGTGTTGTAGGTGTGTTTGTGTGTGTGTGTTGTCGGTGTGTATGTGTGTATGTGTGTGTGTTGTCGGTGTGTGTGTGTGTTGTGTGTGTGTGTGTTGTCGGTGTGTGTGTGTTTTGTCGGTGTGTGTGTGTGTTGTCGGTGTGTGTGTGTGTTGTCAGTGTGTGTGTGTGTGTGTTGTCGGTGTGTGTGTGTGTGTGTGTGTGTGTGTGTGTTGTCGGTGTGTGTGTGTGTGTGTTGCTGGTGTGTGTGTGTGTGTGTGTTGTCGGTGTGTGTGTGTGTGTTGTCGGTTTGTGTTTGTGTGTGTTGTCGGTGTGTTTGTGTGTGTGTTGTCGGTGTGTGTGTGTGTGTGTGTGTGTGTTGTCGGTGTGTGTGTGTTGTGTGTGTGTGTGTTGTCGGTGTGTGTGTGTGTGTTGTCGGTGTGTGTGTGTGTGTGTGTGTGTTGTCGGTGTGTTGTCGGTGTGTGTGTGTGTGTGTGGTCGGTGTGTGTGTGTGTGTTGTCGGTGTGTGTGTGTGTGTGTTGTCGGTGTGTGTGTGTGTGTGTTGTCAGTGTGTGTGTGTGTGTGTTGTCGGTGTGTGTGTGTTTATGTGTTGTCGGTGTGTGTGTGTGTGTTGTCGGTGTGTGTGTGTGTGTGTTGTCGGTGTGTGTGTGTGTTGTCGGTGTGTGTGTGTTGTCGGTGTGTGTGTGTGTGTGTGTGTGTTGTCGGTGTGTGTGTGTGTGTTGTCGGTGTGTGTGTGTGTGTTGTCGGTGTGTATGTGTGTGTGTTGTCGGTGTGTGTGTGTGTTGTCGGTGTGTGTGTGTTGTCGGTGTGTGTGTGTGTGTGTTGTCGGTGTGTGTGTGTGTGTGTTGTCGGTGTGTGTGTGTGTGTGTGTTGTCGGTGTGTGTGTGTGTGTGTTGTCGGGGTGTGTGTGTGTGTGTGTGTGTTGTCGGTGTGTTTGTGTGTTGTCGGTGTGTGTGTGTGTGTGTGTTGTTGGTGTGTGTGTGTGTTGTGTGTGTGTGTGGGTGTTGTCGGTGTGTGTGTGTGTGTGTGTGTGCTGTCGGTGTGTGTGTGTGTGTGTTGTCTGTGTGTGTGTGTTGTCGGTGTGTGTGTGTGTGTGTGTGTGTTGTCGGTGTGTGTGTTGTCGGTGTGTGTGTGTGTGTGTGTGTTGTCAGTGTGTGTCTGTGTGTTATCGGTGTGTGTGTGTGTGTGTGTGTGTGTGTTGTCAGTGTGTGTGTGTGTCTGTGTTGTCGGTGTGTGTGTGTGTGTGTTGTCGGTGTGTGCGTGTGTGTTGTCGGTGTGTGTGTGTGTGTGTTGTCGGTGTGTGTGTGTGTGTGTGTGTGTGTTGTCGGTGTGTGTGTGTGTGTTGTCGGTGTGTGTGTGTGTGTTGTCGGTGTGTGTGTGTGTGTGTTGTCGGTGTGTGTGTGTGTGTGTGTGTGTGTGTGTGTTGTCAGTGTGTGTGTGTGTGTGTTGTCGGTGTGTGTGTGTTTATGTGTTGTCGGTGTGTGTGTGTGTGTTGTCGGTGTGTGTGTGTGTGTGTGTGTTGTCGGTGTGTGTGTGTTGTCGGTGTGTGTGTGTGTGTGTGTGTGTGTGTGTTGTCGGTGTGTGTGTGTGTGTGTTGTCGGTGTGTGTGTGTGTGTTGTCGGTGTGTGTGTGTGTGTGTTGTCGGTGTGTGTGTGTGTGTGTTGTCGGTGTGTGTGTGTGTGTTGTGTGTGTGTGTGTTGTCGGTGTGTGTGTGTGTGTGTGTTGTCGGTGTGTGTGTGTGTGTGTGTGTGTGTGTGTGTGTGTTGTGTTGTTGGTGTGTGTGTGTTGTCGGTGTGTGTGTGTGTGTGTTGTCGGTGTCTGTGTGTGTGTGTTGTCGGTGTGTGTGTGTGTTGTCAGTGTGTGTGTGTGTGTGTGTTGTCGGTGTGTGTGTGTGTGTGTGTTGTCGGTGTGTGTGTGTGTGTGTGTTGTCGGTGTGTGTGTGTGTGTGTTGTCGGTGTGTGTGTGTGTGTATTGTCGGTGTGTGTGTGTGTGTGTTGCTGGTGCGTGTGTGTGTGTGTTGTCGGTGTGTGTGTGTGTTGTCGGTGTGTGTGTGTGTGTGTTGTCGGTGTGTGTGTGTGTGTTGTCGGTGTGTATGTGTGTGTTGTCGGTGTGTGTGTGTGTGTGTTGTAGGTGTGTTTGTGTGTGTGTGTTGTCGGTGTGTATGTGTGTATGTGTGTGTGTTGTCGGTGTGTGTGTGTGTTGTGTGTGTGTGTGTTGTCGGTGTGTGTGTGTGTGTGTGTGTTGTCGGTGTGTGTGTGTGTGTGTTGTCGGTGTGTGTGTGTTTTGTCGGTGTGTGTGTGTGTTGTCGGTGTGTGTGTGTGTTGTCAGTGTGTGTGTGTGTGTGTTGTCGGTGTGTGTGTGTGTGTGTGTGTGTGTGTGTGTTGTCGGTGTGTGTGTGTGTTGCTGGTGTGTGTGTGTGTGTGTGTGTTGTCGGTGTGTGTGTGTGTGTTGTCGGTTTGTGTTTGTGTGTGTTGTCAGTGTGTTTGTGTGTGTGTTGTCGGTGTGTGTGTGTGTGTGTGTGTGTGTTGTCGGTGTGTGTGTGTGTTGTGTGTGTGTGTGTTGTCGGTGTGTGTGTGTGTGTTGTCGGTGTGTGTGTGTGTGTGTGTGTGTTGTCGGTGTGTTGTCGGTGTGTGTGTGTGTGTGTGGTCGGTGTGTGTGTGTGTGTTGTCGGTGTGTGTGTGTGTGTGTGTTGTCGGTGTGTGTGTGTGTTGTCAGTGTGTGTGTGTGTGTGTTGTCGGTGTGTGTGTGTTTATGTGTTGTCGGTGTGTGTGTGTGTGTTGTCGGTGTGTGTGTGTGTGTGTTGTCGGTGTGTGTGTGCGTTGTCGGTGTGTGTGTGTTGTCGGTGTGTGTGTGTGTGTGTGTTGTTGGTGTGTGTGTGTGTTGTGTGTGTGTGTGTGTGTTGTCGGTGTGTGTGTGCTGTCGGTGTGTGTGTGTGTGTGTTGTCTGTGTGTGTGTGTTGTCGGTGTGTGTGTGTGTGTGTGTGTGTGTTGTCGGTGTGTGTGTGTGTTGTCGGTGTGTGTGTGTGTGTGTTGTCAGTGTGTGTCTGTGTGTTATCGGTGTGTGTGTGTGTGTGTGTGTGTGTGTTGTCGGTGTGTGTGTGTGTCTGTGTTGTCGGTGTGTGTGTGTGTGTGTTGTCGGTGTGTGCGTGTGTGTTGTCGGTGTGTGTGTGTGTGTGTGTTGTCGGTGTGTGTGTGTGTGTGTGTGTGTGTGTTGTCGGTGTGTGTGTGTGTGTTGTCGGTGTGTGTCTGTGTGTTGTCGGTGTGTGTGTGTGTGTTGTCGGTGTGTGTGTGTGTGTGTGTGTGTGTTGTCAGTGTGTGTGTGTGTGTGTTGTCGGTGTGTGTGTGTTTATGTGTTGTCGGTGTGTGTCTGTGTGTTGTCGGTGTGTGTGTGTTTGTGTGTTGTCGGTGTGTGTGTGTGTGTTGTCGGTGTGTGTGTGTGTGTTGTCGGTGTGTGTGTGTGTGTGTTGTCGGTGTGTGTGTGTGTGTTGTGTGTGTGTGTGTTGTCGGTGTGTGTGTGTGTGTGTGTTGTCGGTGTGTGTGTGTGTGTGTGTGTGTGTGTGTTGTTGGTGTGTGTGTGTTGTCGGTGTGTGTGTGTGTGTGTGTTGTCGGTGTGTGTGTGTGTGTGTGTGTGTGTGTGTTGTTGGTGTGTGTGTGTTGTCGGTGTGTATGTGTGTGTTGTCGGTGTGTGTGTGTGTGTGTTGTAGGTGTGTTTGTGTGTGTGTGTTGTCGGTGTGTATGTGTGTATGTGTGTGTGTTGTCGGTGTGTGTGTGTGTTGTGTGTGTGTGTGTTGTCGGTGTGTGTGTGTGTGTGTGTTGTCGGTGTGTGTGTGTGTGTGTTGTCGGTGTGTGTGTGTTTTGTCGGTGTGTGTGTGTGTTGTCGGTGTGTGTGTGTGTTGTCAGTGTGTGTGTGTGTGTGTTGTCGGTGTGTGTGTGTGTGTGTGTGTGTGTGTTTTTTCGGTGTGTGTGTGTGTGTGTTGCTGGTGTGTGTGTGTGTGTGTGTTGTCGGTGTGTGTGTGTGTGTTGTCGGTTTGTGTTTGTGTGTGTTGTCGGTGTGTTTGTGTGTGTGTTGTCGGTGTGTGTGTGTGTGTGTGTGTGTTGTCGGTGTGTGTGTGTGTGTTGTGTGTGTGTGTGTTGTCGGTGTGTGTGTGTGTGTTGTCGGTGTGTGTGTGTGTGGTCGGTGTGTGTGTGTGTGTTGTCGGTGTGTGTGTGTTGTCTTTGTGTGTGTGTGTGTGTTGTCAGTGTGTGTGTGTGTGTGTTGTCGGTGTGTGTGTGTTTATGTGTTGTCGGTGTGTGTGTGTGTGTTGTCGGTGTGTGTGTGTGTTGTCGGTGTGTGTGTGTGTTGTCGGTGTGTGTGTGTTGTCGGTGTGTGTGTGTGTGTTGTCGGTGTGTGTGTGTGTGTTGTCGGTGTGTGTGTGTGTGTTGTCGGTGTGTATGTGTGTGTGTTGTCGGTGTGTGTGTGTGTGTTGTCGGTGTGTGTGTGTTGTCGGTGTGTGTGTGTGTGTGTTGTCGGTGTGTGTGTGTGTGTTGTCGGTGTGTGTGTGTGTGTGTGTTGTCGGTGTGTGTGTGTGTTGTGTGTGTGTGTTGTCGGTGTGTGTGTGTGTGTTTTGTTGGTGTGTGTGTGTGTGTGTGTGTGTTGTCAGTGTGTGTGTGTGTGTGTGTTGTCGGTGTGTGTGTGTGTGTGTGTGTTGTCGGTGTGTGTGTGTGTCTGTGTTGTCGGTGTGTGTGTGTGTGTGTTGCTGGTGTGTGTGTGTGTGTGTGTTGTCGGTGTGAGTGTGTGTGTTGTCGGTGTGTGTGTGTTGTCGGTGTGTGTGTGTGTGTGTGTGTGTGTGTGTTGTCGGTGTGTGTGTGTGTGTGTTGTCGGTGTGTGTGTGTGTGTGTGTGTGTGTGTGTTGTCAGTGTGTGTGTGTGTGTGTTGTCGGTGTGTTTGTGTTGTCGGTGTGTGTGTGTGTGTGTTGTCGGTGTCTGTGTGTGTGTGTTGTCGGTGTGTGTGTGTGTTGTCAGTGTGTGTGTGTGTGTGTGTTGTCGGTGTGTGTGTGTGTGTGTGTGTTGTCGGTGTGTGTGTGTGTGTGTGTTGTCGGTGTGTGTGTGTGTGTGTGTTGTCGGTGTGTGTGTGTATTGTCGGTGTGTGTGTGTGTGTGTTGCTGGTGTGTGTGTGTGTGTGTTGTCGGTGTGTGTGTGTGTTGTCGGTGTGTGTGTGTGTGTGTTGTCGGTGTGTGTGTGTGTGTTGTCGGTGTGTATGTGTGTGTTGTCGGTGTGTGTGTGTGTGTGTTGTAGGTGTGTTTGTGTGTGTGTGTTGTCGGTGTGTATGTGTGTATGTGTGTGTGTTGTCGGTGTGTGTGTGTGTTGTGTGTGTGTGTGTGTTGTCGGTGTGTGTGTGTGTGTGTTGTCGGTGTGTGTGTGTGTGTGTTGTCGGTGTGTGTGTGTTTTGTCGGTGTGTGTGTGTGTTGTCGGTGTGTGTGTGTGTTGTCAGTGTGTGTGTGTGTGTGTTGTCGGTGTGTGTGTGTGTGTGTGTGTGTGTGTTGTCGGTGTGTGTGTGTGTGTGTTGCTGGTGTGTGTGTGTGTGTGTGTTGTCGGTGTGTGTGTGTGTGTGTTGTCGGTGTGTGTGTGTGTGTGTTGTCGGTGTGTGTGTGTGTGTGTTGTCGGTGTGTGTGTGTGTGTTGTCGGTGTGTGTGTGTGTGTTGTCGGTGGTTGTGAGTGTTGTCGGTGTGTGTGTGTTGTCGGTGTGTGTGTGTGTGTGTGTGTGTGTGTGTTGTCGGTGTGTGCGTGTGTGTTGTCGGTGTGTGTGTTTGTTGTCGGTGTGTGTGTGTGTGTGTTGTCGGTGTGTGTGTGTGTGTGTGTGTGTGTTGTCGGTGTGTGTGTGTGTGTTGTCGGTGTGTGTGTGTGTGTGTGTGTTGTCGGTGTGTGTGTGTGTGTGTTGTCAGTGTGTGTGTGTGTGTGTTGTCGGTGTGTGTGTGTTTATGTGTTGTCGGTGTGTGTGTGTGTGTTGTCGGTGTGTGTGTGTGTGTGTTGTCGGTGTGTGTGTGTGTTGTCGGTGTGTGTGTGTTGTCGGTGTGTGTGTGTGTGTGTGTGTTGTCGGTGTGTGTGTGTGTGTTGTCGGTGTGTGTGTGTTGTCGGTGTGTGTGTGTGTGTGTTGTCGGTGTGTGTGTGTTGTGTTTGTGTGTGTTGTCGGTGTGTGTGTGTGTGTGTTGTCGGTGTGTGTGTGTGTGTGTGTTGTCGGTGTGTGTGTGTGTTGTCGGTGTGTGTGTGTGTGTGTGTGTGTTGTCGGTGTGTTTGTGTGTTGTCGGTGTGTGTGTGTGTGTGTGTTGTTGGTGTGTGTGTGTGTGTGTTGTGTGTGTGTGTGTGTGTTGTCGGTGTGTGTGTGTGTGTGTGTTGTCGGTGTGTGTGTGTGTTGTCGGTGTGTGTGTGTTGTCGGTGTGTGTGTGTGTGTGTGTGTGTTGTCGGTGTGTGTGTGTGTGTGTTGTCGGTGTGTTTGTGTGTGTTGTCGGTGTGTGTGTGTGTGTTGTCGGTGTGTGTGTGTGTGTGTTGTCGGTGTGTGTGTGTGTGTTGTGTGTGTGTGTGTTGTCGGTGTGTGTGTGTGTGTGTGTTGTCGGTGTGTGTGTGTGTGTGTTGTAGGTGTGTTTGTGTGTGTGTGTTGTCGGTGTGTATGTGTGTATGTGTGTGTGTTGTCGGTGTGTGTGTGTGTTGTGTGTGTGTGTGTTGTCGTTGTGTTTTTGTGTGTGTTGTCGGTGTGTGTGTGTTGTCGGTGTGTGTGTGTTTTGTCGGTGTGTGTGTGTGTTGTCGGTGTGTGTGTGTGTTGTCAGTGTGTGTGTGTGTGTGTTGTCGGTGTGTGTGTGTGTGTGTGTGTGTGTGTGTTGTCGGTGTGTGTGTGTGTGTGTTGCTGGTGTGTGTGTGTGTGTGTGTTGTTGGTGTGTGTGTGTGTGTTGTCGGTTTGTGTTTGTGTGTGTTGTCGGTGTGTTTGTGTGTGTGTTGTCGGTGTGTGTGTGTGTGTGTGTGTGTGTTGTCGGTGTGTGTGTGTGTGTGTGTTGTGTGTGTGTGTGTTGTCGGTGTGTGTGTGTGTGTTGTCGGTGTGTGTGTGTGTGTGTGTGTGTTGTCGGTGTGTTGTCGGTGTGTGTGTGTGTGTGTGGTCGGTGTGTGTGTGTGTGTTGTCGGTGTGTGTGTGTGTGTGTGTTGTCGGTGTGTGTGTGTGTGTGTTGTCAGTGTGTGTGTGTGTGTGTTGTCGGTGTGTGTGTGTTTATGTGTTGTCAGTGTGTGTGTGTGTGTTGTCGGTGTGTGTGTGTGTGTGTTGTCGGTGTGTGTGTGTGTTGTCGGTGTGTGTGTGTTGTCGGTGTGTGTGTGTGTGTGTGTGTGTTGTCGGTGTGTGTGTGTGTTGTCGGTGTGTGTGTGTTGTCGGTGTGTGTGTGTGTGTGTGTGTGTTGTCGGTGTGTGTGTGTGTGTGTTGTCGGTGTGTGTGTGTGTGTTGTCGGTGTGTGTGTGTGTGTTGTCGGTGTGTGTGTGTGTGTGTTGTCGGTGTGTGTGTGTGTGTTGTGTGTGTGTGTGTTGTCGGTGTGTGTGTGTGTGTGTGTTGTCGGTGTGTGTGTGTGTGTGTTGTAGCTGTGTTTGTGTGTGTGTGTTGTCGGTGTGTATGTGTGTATGTGTGTGTGTTGTCGGTGTGTGTGTGTGTTGTGTGTGTGTGTGTTGTCGGTGTGTGTGTGTGTGTGTTGTCGGTGTGTGTGTGTTGTCGGTGTGTGTGTGTTTTGTCGGTGTGTGTGTGTGTTGTCGGTGTGTGTGTGTGTTGTCAGTGTGTGTGTGTGTGTGTTGTCGGTGTGTGTGTGTGGGTGTGTGTGTGTGTTGTCGGTGTGTGTGTGTGTGTGTTGCTGGTGTGTGTGTGTGTGTGTGTTGTCGGTGTGTGTGTGTGTGTTGTCGGTTTGTGTTTGTGTGTGTTGTCGGTGTGTTTGTGTGTGTGTTGTCGGTGTGTGTGTGTGTGTGTGTGTGTGTTGTCGGTGTGTGTGTGTGTGTTGTGTGTGTGTGTGTTGTCGGTGTGTGTGTGTGTGTTGTCGGTGTGTGTGTGTGTGTGTGTGTGTTGTCGGTGTGTTGTCGGTGTGTGTGTGTGTGTGTGGTCGGTGTGTGTGTGTGTGTTGTCGGTGTGTGTGTGTGTGTGTGTTGTCGGTGTGTGTGTGTGTGTGTTGTCGGTGTGTGTGTGTTTTGTCGGTGTGTGTGTGTGTTGTCGGTGTGTGTGTGTGTTGTCAGTGTGTGTGTGTGTGTGTTGTCGGTGTGTGTGTGTGTGTGTGTGTGTGTTTTTTCGGTGTGTGTGTGTGTGTGTTGCTGGTGTGTGTGTGTGTGTGTGTTGTCGGTGTGTGTGTGTGTGTTGTCGGTTTGTGTTTGTGTGTGTTGTCGGTGTGTTTGTGTGTGTGTTGTCGGTGTGTGTGTGTGTGTGTGTGTGTGTTGTCGGTGTGTGTGTGTGTGTTGTGTGTGTGTGTGTTGTCGGTGTGTGTGTGTGTGTTGTCGGTGTGTGTGTGTGTGTGTGTGTGTTGTCGGTGTGTTGTCGGTGTGTGTGTGTGTGTGTGGTCGGTGTGTGTGTGTGTGTTGTCGGTGTGTGTGTGTGTGTTGTCTTTGTGTGTGTGTGTGTGTTGTCAGTGTGTGTGTGTGTGTGTTGTCGGTGTGTGTGTGTTTATGTGTTGTCGGTGTGTGTGTGTGTGTTGTCGGTGTGTGTGTGTGTTGTCGGTGTGTGTGTGTGTTGTCGGTGTGTGTGTGTTGTCGGTGTGTGTGTGTGTGTGTGTGTGTTGTCGGTGTGTGTGTGTGTGTTGTCGGTGTGTGTGTGTGTGTTGTCGGTGTGTATGTGTGTGTGTTGTCGGTGTGTGTGTGTGTTGTCGGTGTGTGTGTGTTGTCGGTGTGTGTGTGTGTGTGTTGTCGGTGTGTGTGTGTGTGTTGTCGGTGTGTGTGTGTGTGTGTGTTGTCGGTGTGTGTGTGTGTGTTGTGTGTGTGTGTTGTCGGTGTGTGTGTGTGTGTGTTTTGTTGGTGTGTGTGTGTGTGTGTGTGTGTTGTCAGTGTGTGTGTGTGTGTGTGTTGTCGGTGTGTGTGTGTGTGTGTGTGTTGTCGGTGTGTGTGTGTGTCTGTGTTGTCGGTGTGTGTGTGTGTGTGTTGCTGGTGTGTGTGTGTGTGTGTGTTGTCGGTGTGAGTGTGTGTGTTGTCGGTGTGTGTGTGTTGTCGGTGTGTGTGTGTGTGTGTGTGTGTGTGTGTTGTCGGTGTGTGTGTGTGTGTGTTGTCGGTGTGTGTGTGTGTGTGTGTGTGTGTGTGTTGTCAGTGTGTGTGTGTGTGTGTTGTCGGTGTGTGTGTGTTGTCGGTGTGTGTGTGTGTGTGTTGTCGGTGTCTGTGTGTGTGTGTTGTCGGTGTGTGTGTGTGTTGTCAGTGTGTGTGTGTGTGTGTGTGTTGTCGGTGTGTGTGTGTGTGTGTGTGTTGTCGGTGTGTGTGTGTGTGTGTGTTGTCGGTGTGTGTGTGTGTGTTGTCGGTGTGTGTGTGTATTGTCGGTGTGTGTGTGTGTGTGTTGCTGGTGTGTGTGTGTGTGTGTTGTCGGTGTGTGTGTGTGTGTTGTCGGTGTGTGTGTGTGTGTGTTGTCGGTGTGTGTGTGTGTGTTGTCGGTGTGTATGTGTGTGTTGTCGGTGTGTGTGTGTGTGTGTTGTAGGTGTGTTTGTGTGTGTGTGTTGTCGGTGTGTATGTGTGTATGTGTGTGTGTTGTCGGTGTGTGTGTGTGTTGTGTGTGTGTGTGTGTTGTCGGTGTGTGTGTGTGTGTGTTGTCGGTGTGTGTGTGTGTGTGTTGTCGGTGTGTGTGTGTTTTGTCGGTGTGTGTGTGTGTTGTCGGTGTGTGTGTGTGTTGTCAGTGTGTGTGTGTGTGTGTTGTCGGTGTGTGTGTGTGTGTGTGTGTGTGTGTTGTCGGTGTGTGTGTGTGTGTGTTGCTGGTGTGTGTGTGTGTGTGTGTTGTCGGTGTGTGTGTGTGTGTGTTGTCGGTGTGTGTGTGTGTGTGTTGTCGGTGTGTGTGTGTGTGTGTTGTCGGTGTGTGTGTGTGTGTTGTCGGTGTGTGTGTGTGTGTTGTCGGTGTGTGTGAGTGTTGTCGGTGTGTGTGTGTTGTCGGTGTGTGTGTGTGTGTGTGTGTGTGTGTGTTGTCGGTGTGTGCGTGTGTGTTGTCGGTGTGTGTGTTTGTTGTCGGTGTGTGTGTGTGTGTGTTGTCGGTGTGTGTGTGTGTGTGTGTGTGTGTGTGTGTGTTGTCGGTGTGTGTGTGTGTGTTGTCGGTGTGTGTGTGTGTGTGTGTGTTGTCGGTGTGTGTGTGTGTGTGTTGTCAGTGTGTGTGTGTGTGTGTTGTCGGTGTGTGTGTGTTTATGTGTTGTCGGTGTGTGTGTGTGTGTTGTCGGTGTGTGTGTGTGTGTGTTGTCGGTGTGTGTGTGTGTTGTCGGTGTGTGTGTGTTGTCGGTGTGTGTGTGTGTGTGTGTGTGTGTTGTCGGTGTGTGTGTGTGTGTTGTCGGTGTGTGTGTGTTGTCGGTGTGTGTGTGTGTGTGTTGTCGGTGTGTGTGTGTTGTGTTTGTGTGTGTTGTCGGTGTGTGTGTGTGTGTGTTGTCGGTGTGTGTGTGTGTGTGTGTGTGTTGTCGGTGTGTTTGTGTGTTGTCGGTGTGTGTGTGTGTGTGTGTTGTTGGTGTGTGTGTGTGTGTGTTGTGTGTGTGTGTGTGTGTTGTCGGTGTGTGTGTGTGTGTGTGTGTGCTGTCGGTGTGTGTGTGTGTGTGTGTTGTCGGTGTGTGTGTGTGTGTGTGTTGTCGGTGTGTGTGTGTGTTGTCGGTGTGTGTGTGTTGTCGGTGTGTGTGTGTGTGTGTGTGTGTGTTGTCGGTGTGTGTGTGTGTGTGTTGTCGGTGTGTGTGTGTGTGTTGTCGGTGTGTGTGTGTGTGTTGTCGGTGTGTGTGTGTGTGTGTTGTCGGTGTGTGTGTGTGTGTTGTGTGTGTGTGTGTTGTCGGTGTGTGTGTGTGTGTGTGTGTTGTCGGTGTGTGTGTGTGTGTGTTGTAGGTGTGTTTGTGTGTGTGTGTTGTCGGTGTGTATGTGTGTATGTGTGTGTGTTGTCGGTGTGTGTGTGTGTTGTGTGTGTGTGTGTTGTCGTTGTGTTTTTGTGTGTGTTGTCGGTGTGTGTGTGTTGTCGGTGTGTGTGTGTTTTGTCGGTGTGTGTGTGTGTTGTCGGTGTGTGTGTGTGTTGTCAGTGTGTGTGTGTGTGTGTTGTCGGTGTGTGTGTGTGTGTGTGTGTGTGTGTTGTCGGTGTGTGTGTGTGTGTGTTGCTGGTGTGTGTGTGTGTGTGTGTTGTTGGTGTGTGTGTGTGTGTTGTCGGTTTGTGTTTGTGTGTGTTGTCGGTGTGTTTGTGTGTGTGTTGTCGGTGTGTGTGTGTGTGTGTGTGTGTGTTGTCGGTGTGTGTGTGTGTGTGTGTTGTGTGTGTGTGTGTTGTCGGTGTGTGTGTGTGTGTTGTCGGTGTGTGTGTGTGTGTGTGTGTGTTGTCGGTGTGTTGTCGGTGTGTGTGTGTGTGTGTGGTCGGTGTGTGTGTGTGTGTTGTCGGTGTGTGTGTGTGTGTGTGTTGTCGGTGTGTGTGTGTGTGTGTTGTCAGTGTGTGTGTGTGTGTGTTGTCGGTGTGTGTGTGTTTATGTGTTGTCGGTGTGTGTGTGTGTGTTGTCGGTGTGTGTGTGTGTGTGTTGTCGGTGTGTGTGTGTGTTGTCGGTGTGTGTGTGTTGTCGGTGTGTGTGTGTGTGTGTGTGTGTTGTCGGTGTGTGTGTGTGTTGTCGGTGTGTGTGTGTTGTCGGTGTGTGTGTGTGTGTGTGTGTGTTGTCGGTGTGTGTGTGTGTGTGTTGTCGGTGTGTGTGTGTGTGTTGTCGGTGTGTGTGTGTGTGTTGTCGGTGTGTGTGTGTGTGTGTTGTCGGTGTGTGTGTGTGTGTTGTGTGTGTGTGTGTTGTCGGTGTGTGTGTGTGTGTGTGTTGTCGGTGTGTGTGTGTGTGTGTTGTAGCTGTGTTTGTGTGTGTGTGTTGTCGGTGTGTATGTGTGTATGTGTGTGTGTTGTCGGTGTGTGTGTGTGTTGTGTGTGTGTGTGTTGTCGGTGTGTGTGTGTGTGTGTTGTCGGTGTGTGTGTGTTGTCGGTGTGTGTGTGTTTTGTCGGTGTGTGTGTGTGTTGTCGGTGTGTGTGTGTGTTGTCAGTGTGTGTGTGTGTGTGTGTTGTCGGTGTGTGTGTGTGTGTGTGTGTGTGTGTTGTCGGTGTGTGTGTGTGTGTGTTGCTGGTGTGTGTGTGTGTGTGTGTTGTCGGTGTGTGTGTGTGTGTTGTCGGTTTGTGTTTGTGTGTGTTGTCGGTGTGTTTGTGTGTGTGTTGTCGGTGTGTGTGTGTGTGTGTGTGTGTGTTGTCGGTGTGTGTGTGTGTGTTGTGTGTGTGTGTGTTGTCGGTGTGTGTGTGTGTGTTGTCGGTGTGTGTGTGTGTGTGTGTGTGTTGTCGGTGTGTTGTCGGTGTGTGTGTGTGTGTGTGGTCGGTGTGTGTGTGTGTGTTGTCGGTGTGTGTGTGTGTGTGTGTTGTCGGTGTGTGTGTGTGTGTGTGTTGTCAGTGTGTGTGTGTGTGTGTTGTCGGTGTGTGTGTGTTTATGTGTTGTCGGTGTGTGTGTGTGTGTTGTCGGTGTGTGTGTGTGTGTGTTGTCGGTGTGTGTGTGTGTTGTCGGTGTGTGTGTGTTGTCGGTGTGTGTGTGTGTGTGTGTGTGTTGTCGGTGTGTGTGTGTGTGTTGTCGGTGTGTGTGTGTGTGTGTTGTCGGTGTGTGTGTGTGTGTGTGTTGTCGGTGTGTGTGTGTGTGTGTTGTAGCTGTGTTTGTGTGTGTGTGTTGTCGGTGTGTATGTGTGTATGTGTGTGTGTTGTCGGTGTGTGTGTGTGTTGTGTGTGTGTGTGTTGTCGGTGTGTGTGTGTGTGTGTTGTCGGTGTGTGTGTGTTGTCGGTGTGTGTGTGTTTTGTCGGTGTGTGTGTGTGTTGTCGGTGTGTGTGTGTGTTGTCAGTGTGTGTGTGTGTGTGTTGTCGGTGTGTGTGTGTGTGTGTGTGTGTGTGTGTTGTCGGTGTGTGTGTGTGTGTGTTGCTGGTGTGTGTGTGTGTGTGTGTTGTCGGTGTGTGTGTGTGTGTTGTCGGTTTGTGTTTGTGTGTGTTGTCGGTGTGTTTGTGTGTGTGTTGTCGGTGTGTGTGTGTGTGTGTGTGTGTGTTGTCGGTGTGTGTGTGTGTGTTGTGTGTGTGTGTGTTGTCGGTGTGTGTGTGTGTGTTGTCGGTGTGTGTGTGTGTGTGTGTGTGTTGTCGGTGTGTTGTCGGTGTGTGTGTGTGTGTGTGGTCGGTGTGTGTGTGTGTGTTGTCGGTGTGTGTGTGTGTGTGTGTTGTCGGTGTGTGTGTGTGTGTGTGTTGTCAGTGTGTGTGTGTGTGTGTTGTCGGTGTGTGTGTGTTTATGTGTTGTCGGTGTGTGTGTGTGTGTGTGTGTGTGTGTGTTGTCGGTGTGTGTGTGTGTTGTCGGTGTGTGTGTGTTGTCGGTGTGTGTGTGTGTGTGTGTGTGTTGTCGGTGTGTGTGTGTGTGTTGTCGGTGTGTGTGTGTGTGTTGTCGGTGTGTATGTGTGTGTGTTGTCGGTGTGTGTGTGTGTTGTCGGTGTGTGTGTGTTGTCGGTGTGTGTGTGTGTGTGTTGTCGGTGTGTGTGTGTGTGTTGTCGGTGTGTGTGTGTGTGTGTGTTGTCGGTGTGTGTGTGTGTGTTGTGTGTGTGTGTTGTCGGTGTGTGTGTGTGTTGTCGGTGTGTGTGTGTGTGTGTGTGTGTGTGTTGTCGGTGTGTGTGTGTTGTCGGTGTGTGTGTGTGTGTGTTGTCGGTGTGTGTGTGTGTGTTTTGTTGGTGTGTGTGTGTGTGTGTGTGTGTTGTCAGTGTGTGTGTGTGTGTGTGTTGTCGGTGTGTGTGTGTGTGTGTTGTCGGTGTGTGTGTGTGTGTTGTCGGTGTGTGTGTGTTTTGTCGGTGTGTGTGTGTGTTGTCGGTGTGTGTGTGTGTTGTCAGTGTGTGTGTGTGTGTGTTGTCGGTGTGTGTGTGTGTGTGTGTGTGTGTGTTGTCGGTGTGTGTGTGTGTGTGTGTTGCTGGTGTGTGTGTGTGTGTGTGTTGTCGGTGTGTGTGTGTGTGTGTTGTCGGTGTGTGTGTGTGTGTGTTGTCGGTGTGTGTGTGTGTGTGTTGTCGGTGTGTGTGTGTGTGTTGTCGGTGTGTGTGTGTGTGTTGTCGGTGTGTGTGAGTGTTGTCGGTGTGTGTGTGTTGTCGGTGTGTGTGTGTGTGTGTGTGTGTGTGTGTGTTGTCGGTGTGTGCGTGTGTGTTGTCGGTGTGTGTGTTTGTTGTCGGTGTGTGTGTGTGTGTGTTGTCGGTGTGTGTGTGTGTGTGTGTGTGTGTGTGTTGTCGGTGTGTGTGTGTGTGTTGTCGGTGTGTGTGTGTGTGTGTGTGTTGTCGGTGTGTGTGTGTGTGTGTTGTCGGTGTGTGTGTGTTTATGTGTTGTCGGTGTGTGTGTGTGTGTTGTCGGTGTGTGTGTGTGTGTGTTGTCGGTGTGTGTGTGTGTTGTCGGTGTGTGTGTGTTGTCGGTGTGTGTGTGTGTGTGTGTGTGTGTTGTCGGTGTGTGTGTGTGTGTTGTCGGTGTGTGTGTGTTGTCGGTGTGTGTGTGTGTGTGTTGTCGGTGTGTGTGTGTTGTGTTTGTGTGTGTTGTCGGTGTGTGTGTGTGTGTGTTGTCGGTGTGTGTGTGTGTGTGTGTTGTCGGTGTGTGTGTGTGTGTGTTGTCGGTGTGTGTGTGTGTGTGTGTGTGTTGTCGGTGTGTTTGTGTGTTGTCGGTGTGTGTGTGTGTGTGTGTTGTTGGTGTGTGTGTGTGTGTGTTGTGTGTGTGTGTGTGTGTTGTCGGTGTGTGTGTGTGTGTGTGTGCTGTCGGTGTGTGTGTGTGTGTGTTGTCGGTGTGTGTGTGTGTGTGTGTTGTCGGTGTGTGTGTGTGTTGTCGGTGTGTGTGTGTTGTCGGTGTGTGTGTGTGTGTGTGTGTGTTGTCGGTGTGTGTGTGTGTGTGTTGTCGGTGTGTGTGTGTGTGTTGTCGGTGTGTGTGTGTGTGTTGTCGGTGTGTGTGTGTGTGTGTTGTCGGTGTGTGTGTGTGTGTTGTGTGTGTTGTCGGTGTGTGTGTGTGTGTTGTGTGTGTGTGTGTTGTCGGTGTGTGTGTGTGTGTTGTCGGTGTGTGTGTGTGTGTGTGTGTGTTGTCGGTGTGTTGTCGGTGTGTGTGTGTGTGTGTGGTCGGTGTGTGTGTGTGTGTTGTCGGTGTGTGTGTGTGTGTTGTCTTTGTGTGTGTGTGTGTGTTGTCAGTGTGTGTGTGTGTGTGTTGTCGGTGTGTGTGTGTTTATGTGTTGTCGGTGTGTGTGTGTGTGTTGTCGGTGTGTGTGTGTGTTGTCGGTGTGTGTGTGTGTTGTCGGTGTGTGTGTGTTGTCGGTGTGTGTGTGTGTGTGTGTGTGTTGTCGGTGTGTGTGTGTGTGTTGTCGGTGTGTGTGTGTGTGTTGTCGGTGTGTATGTGTGTGTGTTGTCGGTGTGTGTGTGTGTTGTCGGTGTGTGTGTGTTGTCGGTGTGTGTGTGTGTGTGTTGTCGGTGTGTGTGTGTGTGTTGTCGGTGTGTGTGTGTGTGTGTGTTGTCGGTGTGTGTGTGTGTGTTGTGTGTGTGTGTTGTCGGTGTGTGTGTGTGTGTGTTTTGTTGGTGTGTGTGTGTGTGTGTGTGTGTTGTCAGTGTGTGTGTGTGTGTGTGTTGTCGGTGTGTGTGTGTGTGTGTGTGTTGTCGGTGTGTGTGTGTGTCTGTGTTGTCGGTGTGTGTGTGTGTGTGTTGCTGGTGTGTGTGTGTGTGTGTGTTGTCGGTGTGAGTGTGTGTGTTGTCGGTGTGTGTGTGTTGTCGGTGTGTGTGTGTGTGTGTGTGTGTGTGTGTTGTCGGTGTGTGTGTGTGTGTGTTGTCGGTGTGTGTGTGTGTGTGTGTGTGTGTGTGTTGTCAGTGTGTGTGTGTGTGTGTTGTCGGTGTGTGTGTGTTGTCGGTGTGTGTGTGTGTGTGTTGTCGGTGTCTGTGTGTGTGTGTTGTCGGTGTGTGTGTGTGTTGTCAGTGTGTGTGTGTGTGTGTGTGTTGTCGGTGTGTGTGTGTGTGTGTGTGTTGTCGGTGTGTGTGTGTGTGTGTGTTGTCGGTGTGTGTGTGTGTGTTGTCGGTGTGTGTGTGTATTGTCGGTGTGTGTGTGTGTGTGTTGCTGGTGTGTGTGTGTGTGTGTTGTCGGTGTGTGTGTGTGTGTTGTCGGTGTGTGTGTGTGTGTGTTGTCGGTGTGTGTGTGTGTGTTGTCGGTGTGTATGTGTGTGTTGTCGGTGTGTGTGTGTGTGTGTTGTAGGTGTGTTTGTGTGTGTGTGTTGTCGGTGTGTATGTGTGTATGTGTGTGTGTTGTCGGTGTGTGTGTGTGTTGTGTGTGTGTGTGTGTTGTCGGTGTGTGTGTGTGTGTGTTGTCGGTGTGTGTGTGTGTGTGTTGTCGGTGTGTGTGTGTTTTGTCGGTGTGTGTGTGTGTTGTCGGTGTGTGTGTGTGTTGTCAGTGTGTGTGTGTGTGTGTTGTCGGTGTGTGTGTGTGTGTGTGTGTGTGTGTTGTCGGTGTGTGTGTGTGTGTGTTGCTGGTGTGTGTGTGTGTGTGTGTTGTCGGTGTGTGTGTGTGTGTGTTGTCGGTGTGTGTGTGTGTGTGTTGTCGGTGTGTGTGTGTGTGTGTTGTCGGTGTGTGTGTGTGTGTTGTCGGTGTGTGTGTGTGTGTTGTCGGTGTGTGTGAGTGTTGTCGGTGTGTGTGTGTTGTCGGTGTGTGTGTGTGTGTGTGTGTGTGTGTGTTGTCGGTGTGTGCGTGTGTGTTGTCGGTGTGTGTGTTTGTTGTCGGTGTGTGTGTGTGTGTGTTGTCGGTGTGTGTGTGTGTGTGTGTGTGTGTGTGTGTGTTGTCGGTGTGTGTGTGTGTGTTGTCGGTGTGTGTGTGTGTGTGTGTGTTGTCGGTGTGTGTGTGTGTGTGTTGTCAGTGTGTGTGTGTGTGTGTTGTCGGTGTGTGTGTGTTTATGTGTTGTCGGTGTGTGTGTGTGTG
The DNA here is from genome assembly GCF_965601325.2 of Salmo salar. Classification (NCBI taxonomy): domain Eukaryota; kingdom Metazoa; phylum Chordata; class Actinopteri; order Salmoniformes; family Salmonidae; genus Salmo; species Salmo salar. The sequence goes on from NW_027675439.1 coordinate 376,423, forward strand.
TTGTCGGTGTGTGTGTGTGTGTGTTGTCGGTGTGTGTGTGTGTTGTCGGTGTGTGTGTGTTGTCGGTGTGTGTGTGTGTGTGTGTGTGTGTTGTCGGTGTGTGTGTGTGTGTTGTCGGTGTGTGTGTGTTGTCGGTGTGTGTGTGTGTGTGTTGTCGGTGTGTGTGTGTTGTGTTTGTGTGTGTTGTCGGTGTGTGTGTGTGTGTGTTGTCGGTGTGTGTGTGTGTGTGTGTGTGTTGTCGGTGTGTTTGTGTGTTGTCGGTGTGTGTGTGTGTGTGTGTTGTTGGTGTGTGTGTGTGTGTGTTGTGTGTGTGTGTGTGTGTTGTCGGTGTGTGTGTGTGTGTGTGTGTGCTGTCGGTGTGTGTGTGTGTGTGTGTTGTCGGTGTGTGTGTGTGTGTGTGTTGTCGGTGTGTGTGTGTGTTGTCGGTGTGTGTGTGTTGTCGGTGTGTGTGTGTGTGTGTGTGTGTGTTGTCGGTGTGTGTGTGTGTGTGTTGTCGGTGTGTGTGTGTGTGTTGTCGGTGTGTGTGTGTGTGTTGTCGGTGTGTGTGTGTGTGTGTTGTCGGTGTGTGTGTGTGTGTTGTGTGTGTGTGTGTTGTCGGTGTGTGTGTGTGTGTGTGTTGTCGGTGTGTGTGTGTGTGTGTTGTAGGTGTGTTTGTGTGTGTGTGTTGTCGGTGTGTATGTGTGTATGTGTGTGTGTTGTCGGTGTGTGTGTGTGTTGTGTGTGTGTGTGTTGTCGTTGTGTTTTTGTGTGTGTTGTCGGTGTGTGTGTGTTGTCGGTGTGTGTGTGTTTTGTCGGTGTGTGTGTGTGTTGTCGGTGTGTGTGTGTGTTGTCAGTGTGTGTGTGTGTGTGTTGTCGGTGTGTGTGTGTGTGTGTGTGTGTGTGTTGTCGGTGTGTGTGTGTGTGTGTTGCTGGTGTGTGTGTGTGTGTGTGTTGTTGGTGTGTGTGTGTGTGTTGTCGGTTTGTGTTTGTGTGTGTTGTCGGTGTGTTTGTGTGTGTGTTGTCGGTGTGTGTGTGTGTGTGTGTGTGTGTTGTCGGTGTGTGTGTGTGTGTGTGTTGTGTGTGTGTGTGTTGTCGGTGTGTGTGTGTGTGTTGTCGGTGTGTGTGTGTGTGTGTGTGTGTTGTCGGTGTGTTGTCGGTGTGTGTGTGTGTGTGTGGTCGGTGTGTGTGTGTGTGTTGTCGGTGTGTGTGTGTGTGTGTGTTGTCGGTGTGTGTGTGTGTGTGTTGTCAGTGTGTGTGTGTGTGTGTTGTCGGTGTGTGTGTGTTTATGTGTTGTCGGTGTGTGTGTGTGTGTTGTCGGTGTGTGTGTGTGTGTGTTGTCGGTGTGTGTGTGTGTTGTCGGTGTGTGTGTGTTGTCGGTGTGTGTGTGTGTGTGTGTGTGTTGTCGGTGTGTGTGTGTGTTGTCGGTGTGTGTGTGTTGTCGGTGTGTGTGTGTGTGTGTGTGTGTTGTCGGTGTGTGTGTGTGTGTGTTGTCGGTGTGTGTGTGTGTGTTGTCGGTGTGTGTGTGTGTGTTGTCGGTGTGTGTGTGTGTGTGTTGTCGGTGTGTGTGTGTGTGTTGTGTGTGTGTGTGTTGTCGGTGTGTGTGTGTGTGTGTGTTGTCGGTGTGTGTGTGTGTGTGTTGTAGCTGTGTTTGTGTGTGTGTGTTGTCGGTGTGTATGTGTGTATGTGTGTGTGTTGTCGGTGTGTGTGTGTGTTGTGTGTGTGTGTGTTGTCGGTGTGTGTGTGTGTGTGTTGTCGGTGTGTGTGTGTTGTCGGTGTGTGTGTGTTTTGTCGGTGTGTGTGTGTGTTGTCGGTGTGTGTGTGTGTTGTCAGTGTGTGTGTGTGTGTGTTGTCGGTGTGTGTGTGTGTGTGTGTGTGTGTGTTGTCGGTGTGTGTGTGTGTGTGTTGCTGGTGTGTGTGTGTGTGTGTGTTGTCGGTGTGTGTGTGTGTGTTGTCGGTTTGTGTTTGTGTGTGTTGTCGGTGTGTTTGTGTGTGTGTTGTCGGTGTGTGTGTGTGTGTGTGTGTGTGTGTGTTGTCGGTGTGTGTGTGTGTGTTGTGTGTGTGTGTGTTGTCGGTGTGTGTGTGTGTGTTGTCGGTGTGTGTGTGTGTGTGTGTGTGTTGTCGGTGTGTTGTCGGTGTGTGTGTGTGTGTGTGGTCGGTGTGTGTGTGTGTGTTGTCGGTGTGTGTGTGTGTGTGTGTTGTCGGTGTGTGTGTGTGTGTGTGTTGTCAGTGTGTGTGTGTGTGTGTTGTCGGTGTGTGTGTGTTTATGTGTTGTCGGTGTGTGTGTGTGTGTTGTCGGTGTGTGTGTGTGTGTGTTGTCGGTGTGTGTGTGTGTTGTCGGTGTGTGTGTGTTGTCGGTGTGTGTGTGTGTGTGTGTGTGTTGTCGGTGTGTGTGTGTGTGTTGTCGGTGTGTGTGTGTGTGTGTTGTCGGTGTGTGTGTGTGTGTGTGTTGTCGGTGTGTGTGTGTGTGTGTTGTAGCTGTGTTTGTGTGTGTGTGTTGTCGGTGTGTATGTGTGTATGTGTGTGTGTTGTCGGTGTGTGTGTGTGTTGTGTGTGTGTGTGTTGTCGGTGTGTGTGTGTGTGTGTTGTCGGTGTGTGTGTGTTGTCGGTGTGTGTGTGTTTTGTCGGTGTGTGTGTGTGTTGTCGGTGTGTGTGTGTGTTGTCAGTGTGTGTGTGTGTGTGTTGTCGGTGTGTGTGTGTGTGTGTGTGTGTGTGTGTTGTCGGTGTGTGTGTGTGTGTGTTGCTGGTGTGTGTGTGTGTGTGTGTTGTCGGTGTGTGTGTGTGTGTTGTCGGTTTGTGTTTGTGTGTGTTGTCGGTGTGTTTGTGTGTGTGTTGTCGGTGTGTGTGTGTGTGTGTGTGTGTGTTGTCGGTGTGTGTGTGTGTGTTGTGTGTGTGTGTGTTGTCGGTGTGTGTGTGTGTGTTGTCGGTGTGTGTGTGTGTGTGTGTGTGTTGTCGGTGTGTTGTCGGTGTGTGTGTGTGTGTGTGGTCGGTGTGTGTGTGTGTGTTGTCGGTGTGTGTGTGTGTGTGTGTTGTCGGTGTGTGTGTGTGTGTGTGTTGTCAGTGTGTGTGTGTGTGTGTTGTCGGTGTGTGTGTGTTTATGTGTTGTCGGTGTGTGTGTGTGTGTGTGTGTGTGTGTGTTGTCGGTGTGTGTGTGTGTTGTCGGTGTGTGTGTGTTGTCGGTGTGTGTGTGTGTGTGTGTGTGTTGTCGGTGTGTGTGTGTGTGTTGTCGGTGTGTGTGTGTGTGTTGTCGGTGTGTATGTGTGTGTGTTGTCGGTGTGTGTGTGTGTTGTCGGTGTGTGTGTGTTGTCGGTGTGTGTGTGTGTGTGTTGTCGGTGTGTGTGTGTGTGTTGTCGGTGTGTGTGTGTGTGTGTGTTGTCGGTGTGTGTGTGTGTGTTGTGTGTGTGTGTTGTCGGTGTGTGTGTGTGTTGTCGGTGTGTGTGTGTGTGTGTGTGTGTGTGTTGTCGGTGTGTGTGTGTTGTCGGTGTGTGTGTGTGTGTTGTCGGTGTGTGTGTGTGTGTTTTGTTGGTGTGTGTGTGTGTGTGTGTGTGTTGTCAGTGTGTGTGTGTGTGTGTGTTGTCGGTGTGTGTGTGTGTGTGTTGTCGGTGTGTGTGTGTGTGTGTTGTCGGTGTGTGTGTGTGTTGTCGGTGTGTGTGTGTGTTGTCGTGTGTGTGTGTGTTGTCAGTGTGTGTGTGTGTGTGTTGTCGGTGTGTGTGTGTGTGTGTGTGTGTGTGTTGTCGGTGTGTGTGTGTGTGTGTGTTGCTGGTGTGTGTGTGTGTGTGTGTTGTCGGTGTGTGTGTGTGTGTGTTGTCGGTGTGTGTGTGTGTGTGTTGTCGGTGTGTGTGTGTGTGTGTTGTCGGTGTGTGTGTGTGTGTTGTCGGTGTGTGTGTGTGTGTTGTCGGTGTGTGTGAGTGTTGTCGGTGTGTGTGTGTTGTCGGTGTGTGTGTGTGTGTGTGTGTGTGTGTGTGTTGTCGGTGTGTGCGTGTGTGTTGTCGGTGTGTGTGTGTGTTGTCGGTGTGTGTGTGTGTGTGTTGTCGGTGTGTGTGTGTGTGTGTGTGTGGTGTGTGTTGTCGGTGTGTGTGTGTGTGTTGTCGGTGTGTGTGTGTGTGTGTGTGTTGTCGGTGTGTGTGTGTGTGTGTTGTCGGTGTGTGTGTGTGTATGTGTTGTCGGTGTGTGTGTGTGTGTTGTCGGTGTGTGTGTGTGTGTGTTGTCGGTGTGTGTGTGTGTTGTCGGTGTGTGTGTGTTGTCGGTGTGTGTGTGTGTGTGTGTGTGTGTTGTCGGTGTGTGTGTGTGTGTTGTCGGTGTGTGTGTGTTGTCGGTGTGTGTGTGTGTGTGTTGTCGGTGTGTGTGTGTTGTGTTTGTGTGTGTTGTCGGTGTGTGTGTGTGTGTGTTGTCGGTGTGTGTGTGTGTGTGTGTTGTCGGTGTGTGTGTGTGTGTGTTGTCGGTGTGTGTGTGTGTGTGTGTGTGTTGTCGGTGTGTTTGTGTGTTGTCGGTGTGTGTGTGTGTGTGTGTTGTTGGTGTGTGTGTGTGTGTGTTGTGTGTGTGTGTGTGTGTTGTCGGTGTGTGTGTGTGTGTGTGTGCTGTCGGTGTGTGTGTGTGTGTGTTGTCGGTGTGTGTGTGTGTGTGTGTTGTCGGTGTGTGTGTGTGTTGTCGGTGTGTGTGTGTTGTCGGTGTGTGTGTGTGTGTGTGTGTGTTGTCGGTGTGTGTGTGTGTGTGTTGTCGGTGTGTGTGTGTGTGTTGTCGGTGTGTGTGTGTGTGTTGTCGGTGTGTGTGTGTGTGTGTTGTCGGTGTGTGTGGTGTGTGTTGTGTGTGTGTGTGTTGTCAGGTGTGTGTGTGTGTGTGTGGTTGTCGGTGTGTGTGGTGTGAGTGTTGTAGGTGTGTTTGTGTGTGTGTGTTGTCGGTGTGTATGTGTGTATGTGTGTGTGTTGTCGGTGTGTGTGTGTGTTGTGTGTGTGTGTGTTGTCGGTGTGTGTGTGTGTGTGTTGTCGGTGTGTGGTGTGTTGTCGGTGTGTGTGTGTTTTGTCGGTGTGTGTGTGTGTTGTCGGTGTGTGTGTGTGTTGTCAGTGTGTGTGTGTGTGTGTTGTCGGTGTGTGTGTGTGTGTGTGTGTGTGTGTTGTCGGTGTGTGTGTGTGTGTGTTGCTGGTGTGTGTGTGTGTGTGTGTTGTTGGTGTGTGTGTGTGGTGTTGTCGAGTTTGTGTTTGTGTGTGTTGTCGGTGTGTTTGTGTGTGTGTTGTCGGTGTGTGTGTGTGTGTGTGTGTGTGTGTTGTCGGTGTGTGTGTGTGTGTTGTGTGTGTGTGTGTTGTCGGTGTGTGTGTGTGTGTTGTCGGTGTGTGTGTGTGTGTGTGTGTGTTGTCGGTGTGTTGTCGGTGTGTGTGTGTGTGTGTGGTCGGTGTGTGTGTGTGTGTTGTCGGTGTGTGTGTGTGTGTGTGTTGTCGGTGTGTGTGTGTGTGTGTTGTCAGTGTGTGTGTGTGTGTGTTGTCGGTGTGTGTCTGTTTATGTGTTGTCGGTGTGTGTGTGTGTGTTGTCGTGTGTGTGTGTGTGTTGTCGGTCGTGTGTGTGTGTGTCTGTCGGTGTGTGTGTGTTGTCGGTGTGTGTGTGTGTGTGTGTGTGTTGTCGGTGTGTGTGTGTGTTGTCGGTGTGTGTGTGTTGTCGGTGTGTGTGTGTGTGTGTGTGTGTTGTCGGTGTGTGTGTGTGTGTGTTGTCGGTGTGTGTGTGTGTGGTTGTCGGTGTGTGTGTGTGTGTTGTCGGTGTCGTGTGTGTGTGTGTTGTCGGTGTGTGTGTGTGTTGTTGTGTGTGTGTGTGTTGTCGGTGTGTGTGTGTGTGTGTGGTTGTCGGTGTGTGTGTGTGTGTTGTAGGTGTGTTGTGTGTGTGTGTTGTCGGTGTGTATGTGTGTATGTGTGTGTGTTGTCGGTGTGTGTGTGTGTTGTGTGTGTGTGTGTTGTCGGTGTGTGTGTGTGTGTGTTGTCGGTGTGTGTGTGTTGTCGGTGTGTGTGTGTTTTGTCGGTGTGTGTGTGTGTTGTCGGTGTGTGTGTGTGTTGTCCGTGTGTGTGTGTGTGTGTTGTCGGTGTGTGTGTGTGTGTGTGTGTGTGTGTTGTCGGTGTGTGTGTGTGTGTGTTGCTGGTGTGTGTGTTTGTGTGTGTTGTCGGTGTGTGTGTGTGTGTTGTCGGTTTGTGTTTGTGTGTGTTGTCGTGTGTGTGTGTGTGTGTTGTCGGTGTGTGTGTTGTCGTGTGTGTGTGTGTGTTGTCGGTGTGTGTGTGTGTGTTGTCGTGTGTGTGTGGTTGTCGGTGTGTGTGTGTTGTCGTTGTCGGTGTGTGTGTGTGTGTGTGTGTGTTGTCGGTGTGTTGTCGTGTGTGTGTGTGTGTGTGGTCGGTGTGTGTGTGTGTGTTGTCGGTGTGTGTGTGTGTGTGTGTTGTCGGTGTGTGTGTGTGTGTGTGTTGTCAGTGTGTGTGTGTGTGTGTTGTCGGTGTGTGTGTGTTTATGTGTTGTCGGTGTGTGTGTGTGTGTTGTCGTGTGTGTGTGTGTGTGGTGTTGTCGTGTGTGTGTGTGTGTGTGTCGGTGTGTGGTGTGTGTTGTCGGTGTGTGTGTGTGTGTGTGTGTTGTCGGTGTGTGTGTGTGTGTTGTCGGTGTGTGTCGTGTGTGTTGTCGGTGTGTATGTGTGTGTGTTGTCGGTGTGTGTGTGTGTTGTCGGTGTGTGTGTGTTGTCGGTGTGTGTGTGTGTGTGTTGTCGGTGTGTGTGTGTGTGTTGTCGGTGTGTGTGTGTGTGTGTGTTGTCGGTGTGTGTGTGTGTGTTGTGTGTGTGTGTTGTCGGTGTGTGTGTGTGTGTGTCGGTGTGTGTGTGTGTGTGTGTGTGTTGTCGGTGTGTTGTGTGTTGTCGTGTGTGTGTGTGTGTGTTGTCGGTGTGTGTGTGTGTGTGTTTGTTGGTGTGTGTGTGTGGTCGTGTGTGTGATTGTCAGTGTGTGTGTCGTGTGTGTGTTGTCGGTGTGTGTGTGTGTGTGAGTGTGTCGGTGTGTGTGTGAGTCTGTGTTGTCGGTGTGTGTGTGTGTGTGATGCTGGGTGTGTGTGTGTGTGTGTGTTGATCGGTGTGTGTGTGTGTGTGAGTTGTTCGGTGTGTGTGTGAGTGTCGGTGTGTGTGTGTGTGTGTGTGTGTGTGTGTGTGTGTTGTCGGTGTGTGTGTGTGTGTGTTGTCGGTGTGTGTGTGTGTGTGTGTGTGTGTGTGTTGTCAGAGTGTGTGTGTGTGTGTGTGTCGGTGTGAGTGTGTGTGTGTGTGATGTCGTGTGTGTGTTGTTGTGGGGTGGGTGTGTGTGTGTGTGTTGTCGGTGTGTATGTGTGTGTGTGTTCGGTGTCGGTGTGTGTGTGTTGTCGGTGTGTGTGTGTGTGTGTGTGTCAGTGTGTGTGTGTGTGTGTGTGTTGTCGGTGTGTGTGTGTGTGTGTGTGTTGTCGACGGTGTGTGTGTGTGAGTGTGTTGTCGGTGTGTGTGTGTGTGTTGTGTGTGTGTCGGTGTGTGTGTGTATTGTCGGTGTGTGTGTGTGTGTGTTGCTGGTGCGTGTGTGTGTGTGTTGTCGGTGTGTGTGTGTGTTGTCGTGGGTGTGTGTGTGTGTGTGTTGTCGGTGTGTGTGTGTGTGTGTTGTCGGTGTGTATGTGTGTATGTGTGTGTGTTGTCGGTGTGTGTGTGTGTTGTGTGTGTGTGTGTTGTCGGTGTGTGTGTGTGTGTGTTGTCGGTGTGTGTGTGTGTGTGTTGTCGGTGTGTGTGTGTTTTGTCGGTGTGTGTGTGTGTGTGTCGGTGTGTGTGTGTGTTGTCAGTGTGTGTGTGTGTGTGTTGTCAGGGTGTGTGTGTGTGTGTGTGTGTGTTGTCGGTGTGTGTGTGTGTGTGTGTGCTGGTGTGTGTGTGTGTGTGTGTTGTCGGTGTGTGTGTGTGTGTGTTGTGTGTGTGTGTGTGTGTGTTGTCGGTGTGTGTGTGTGTGTGTGTGTGGGTGTGTGTGTGTGTGTTGTCGGTGTGTGTGTGTGTGTGTGGTGTGTGTGATGTGTTGTCGGTGTGTGTGTGTGTGGTGTGTGTGTGTGTGTGTGTGTGTGTGTGTGTGTGTCGGTGTGTGTGTGTGTGTGTGTCGGGGTGTGTGTTTGTTGTCGGTGTGTGTGTGTGTGTGTGTGTGTCGGTGTGTGTGTGTGTGTTGTCGGTTTGTGTGTTGTGTGTGTGTTGTGTGGTGTGTGTGTGTGTGTGTTGTGGTGTGTGTGTGTGTGTGTGTGTGTGTTGTCGGTGTGTGTGTGTGTGTTGTGGTGTGTGTGTGTTGTCGGTCGTGTGTGTGTGTGTGTGTGTGTGTGTGTTGTCGGTGTGTTGTCGGTGTGTGTGTGTGTGTGTGTGGTCGTGTGTGTGTGTGTGTGTTGTCGGTGTGTGTGTGTGTGTGTGTGTTGTCGGTTGTGTGTGTGATGTGTGTTGTCAGTGTGTGTTGTGTGTGTGTGTGTCGGTGTGTGTGTGTTTATGTTGTTGTCGGTGTGTGTGTGTGTGTGTGTCGGTCGTGTGTGTGTGTGTGTGTTGTCGGTGTGTGTGTGTGTTGTCGGTGTGTGTGTGTTGTCGGTGTGTGTGTGTGTGTGTGTGTGTGTTGTCGGTGTGTGTGTGTTGTCGTGTGTGTGTGTGTTGTCGTGTGTCGGTGTGTATGTGTGTGTGTTGTCGGTTGTGTGTGTGTGTTGTCGGTGTGTGTGTGTTGTCGGTGTGTGTGTGTGTGTGTTGTCGGTGTTGTGTGTGTGTGTTGTCGGTGTGTGTGTGTGTGTGTGTTGTCGGTGTGTGTGTGTGTGTTGTGTGTGTGTGTTGTCGGTGTGTGTGTGTGTTGTCGGTGTGTGTGTGTGTGTGTGTGTGTTGTCGGTGTGTGTGTGTTGTCGGTGTGTGTGTGTGTGTGTTGTCGGTGTGTGTGTGTGTGTTTTGTTGGTGTGTGTGTGTGTGTGTGTGTGTGTTGTCAGTGTGTGTGTGTGTGTGTGTTGTCGGTGTGTGTGTGTGTGTGTGTGTTGTCGGTGTGTGTGTGTGTCTGTGTTGTCGGTGTGTGTGTGTGTGTTGCTGGTGTGTGTGTGTGTGTGTGTTGTCGGTGTGTGTGTGTGTGTGTTGTCGGTGTGTGTGAGTGTTGTCGGTGTGTGTGTGTGTGTGTGGTGTGTGTGTGTTGTCGGTGTGTGTGTGTGTGTGTTGTCGTGTGTGTGTGTGTGTGTGTGTGTGTGTGTGTGTTGTCAGTGTGTGTGTGTGTGTGTGTGTGTGTGTGTGTGTGTGTGTGTGTGTTGTTGGTGTGTGTGTGTTGTCAGGTGTTGTGTTGTGTGTGTGTTGTCAGGTGTCTTGTGTGTGTGTGTTGTCGGTGTGTGTGTGTGTGTGTGTTGTCAGTGTGTGTGTGTGTGTGTGTTGTGGTGTGTGTGGTGTGTGTGTGTTGTCGGTGTGTGGTGTGTGTGTGTGTCGGTGTGTGTGTGTGTGTGTGTTGTCGGGGTGTGTGTGTGTGGGGTGTGTGTGTGTGTGTGTTGCTGGTGTGTGTGTGTGTGTGTGTGTGGTGTGTGTGTGTGTGTGTGGTGTGTGTGTGTGTGTGTCTTGTCAGTATGTGTGTGTGTGTTGTCGGTGTGTTTATGTGTGTGTTGTCGGTGGTGTGTGTGTGTGTTGTAGGTGTGTTTGTGTGTGTGTGTTGTCGGTGTGTATGTGTGTATGTGTGTGTGTTGTCGGTGTGTGTGTGTGTTGTGTGTGTGTGTGTTGTCGGTGTGTGTGTGTGTGTGTGTTGTCGGTGTGTGTGTGTGTGTGTTGTCGGTGTGTGTGTGTTTTGTCGGTGTGTGTGTGTGTTGTCGGTGTGTGTGTGTTGTCAGTGTGTGTGTGTGTGTGTTGTCGGTGTGTGTGTGTGTGTGTGTGTGGTGTGTTGTCGGTGTGTGTGTGTGTGTGTTGCTGGGTGTGTGTGTGTGTGTGTGTTGTCGGTGTGTGTGTGTGTGTTGTCGGTGTGTGTGTGTGTGTGTGTGTCGGTGTGTGTGTGTGTGTTGTGTGTGTGTGTTGTCGTGTGTGTGTGTGTGTTGTCGGTGTGTGTGTGTGTGTGTGTGTGTTGTCGGTGTGTGTGTGTTGTCGGTGTGTGTGTGTGTGTGTTGTCGGTGTGTGTGTGTGTGTTTTGTTGGTGTGTGTGTGTGTGTGTCTGTGTGTTGTCAGTGTGTGTGTGTGTGTGTGTTGTCGGTGGTGTGTGTGTGTGTGTGTTGTCGGTGTGTGTGTGTGTCTGTGTTGTCGGTGTGTGTGTGTGTGTGTTGCTGGTGTGTGTGTGTGTGTGTGTTGTCGGTGTGTGTGTGTGTGTGTTGTCGGTGTGTGTATGTTGTCGGTGTGTGTGTGTGTGTGTGTGTGTGTGTGTTGTCGGTGTGTGTGTGTGTGTGTTGTCGGTGTGTGTGTGTGTGTGTGTGTGTGTGTGTGTTGTCAGTGTGTGTGTGTGTGTGTTGTCGGTGTGTGTGTGTGTGTGTGTGTGTGTGTTGTTGGTGTGTGTGTGTTGTCGGTGTGTGTGTGTGTGTGTTGTCGGTGTCTGTGTGTGTGTGTTGTCGGTGTGTGTGTGTGTGTGTTGTCAGTGTGTGTGTGTGTGTGTGTTGTCGGTGTGTGTGTGTGTGTGTGTGTTGTCGGTGTGTGTGTGTGTGTGTGTTGTCGGTGTGTGTGTGTGTGTGTGGTTGTCGGTGTGTGTGTGTATTGTCGGTGTGTGTGTGTGTGTGTTGCTGGTGCGTGTGTGTGTGTGTTGTCGGTGTGTGTGTGTGTTGTCGGTGTGTGTGTGTGTGTTTTGTCGGTATGTGTGTGTGTGTTGTCGGTGTGTATGTGTGTGTTGTCGGTGTGTGTGTGTGTGTGTTGTAGGTGTGTTTGTGTGTGTGTGTTGTCGGTGTGTATGTGTGTATGTGTGTGTGTTGTCGTGTGTGTGTGTGTGTGTTGTGTGTGTGTGTGTTGTCGGTGTGTGTGTGTGTGTGTTGTCGGTGTGTGTGTGTGTGTGTTGTCGGTGTGTGTGTGTTTTGTCGGTGTGTGTGTGTGTTGTCGGTGTGTGTGTGTTGTCAGTGTGTGTGTGTGTGTGTTGTCGGTGTGTGTGTGTGTGTGTGTGTGTGTGTTGTCGGTGTGTGTGTGTGTGTGTTGCTGGTGTGTGTGTGTGTGTGTGTTGTCGGTGTGTGTGTGTGTGTGTTGTCGGTGTGTGTGTGTGTGTGTTGTCGGTGTGTGTGTGTGTGTGTTGTCGGTGTGTGTGTGTGTGTTGTCGGTGTGTGTGTGTGTGTTGTCGGTGTGTGTGAGTGTTGTCGGTGTGTGTGTGTTGTCGGTGTGTGTGTGTGTGTGTGTGTGTGTGTGTTGTCGGTGTGTGCGTGTGTGTTGTCGGTGTGTGTGTTTGTTGTCGGTGTGTGTGTGTGTGTGTTGTCGGTGTGTGTGTGTGTGTGTGTGTGTGTGTGTTGTCGGTGTGTGTGTGTGTGTGTGTGTGTGTGTTGTCGGTGTGTGCGTGTGTGTTGTCGGTGTGTGTGTTTGTTGTCGGTGTGTGTGTGTGTTGTCGGTGTGTGTGTGTGTGTGTGTGTGTGTGTGTTGTCGGTGTGTGTGTGTGTGTTGTCGGTGTGTGTGTGTGTGTGTGTGTTGTCGGTGTGTGTGTGTGTGTGTTGTCAGTGTGTGTGTGTGTGTTGTCGGTGTGTGTGTGTTTAGTGTGTTGTCGGTGTGTGTGTGTGTGTGTGTTGTCGGTGTGTGTGTGTGTTGTCGGTGTGTGTGTGTTGTCGGTGTGTGTGTGTGTGTGTGTGTTGTCGGTGTGTGTGTGTGTGTTGTCGGTGTGTGTGTGTGTGTTGTGTGTGTGTGTGTGTGTTGTCGGTGTGTGTGTGTGTGTGTGTGTGCTGTCGGTGTGTGTGTGTGTGTGTTGTCTGTGTGTGTGTGTTGTCGGTGTGTGTGTGTGTGTGTGTGTGTGTTGTCGGTGTGTGTGTGTGTTGTCGGTGTTTGTGTGTGTGTGTGTTGTCAGTGTGTGTCTGTGTGTTATCGGTGTGTGTGTGTGTGTGTGTGTGTGTTGTCGGTGTGTGTGTGTGTCTGTGTTGTCGGTGTGTGTGTGTGTGTGTTGTCGGTGTGTGCGTGTGTGTTGTCGGTGTGTGTGTGTGTGTGTTGTCGGTGTGTGTGTGTGTGTGTGTGTGTTGTCGGTGTGTGTGTGTGTGTTGTCGGTGTGTGTGTGTGTGTTGTCGGTGTGTGTGTGTGTGTGTTGTCGGTGTGTGTGTGTGTGTGTGTGTGTGTTGTCAGTGTGTGTGTGTGTGTGTTGTCGGTGTGTGTGTGTTTATGTGTTGTCGGTGTGTGTGTGTGTGTTGTCGGTGTGTGTGTGTGTGTGTGTTGTCGGTGTGTGTGTGTGTTGTCGGTGTGTGTGTGTTGTCGGTGTGTGTGTGTGTGTGTGTGTGTGTGTGTTGTCGGTGTGTGTGTGTGTGTGTGTTGTCGGTGTGTGTGTGTGTGTTGTCGGTGTGTGTGTGTGTGTGTTGTCGGTGTGTGTGTGTGTGTGTTGTCGGTGTGTGTGTGTGTGTTGTGTGTGTGTGTGTTGTCGGTGTGTGTGTGTGTGTGTGTTGTCGGTGTGTGTGTGTGTGTGTGTGTGTGTGTGTGTTGTTGGTGTGTGTGTGTTGTCGGTGTGTGTGTGTGTGTTTTGTCGGTGTCTGTGTGTGTGTGTTGTCGGTGTGTGTGTGTGTGTGTTGTCAGTGTGTGTGTGTGTGTGTTGTCGGTGTGTGTGTGTGTGTGTGTTGTCGGTGTGTGTGTGTGTGTGTGTTGTCGGTGTGTGTGTGTGTGTGTTGTCGGTGTGTGTGTGTGTGTATTGTCGGTGTGTGTGTGTGTGTGTTGCTGGTGCGTGTGTGTGTGTGTTGTCGGTGTGTGTGTGTGTTGTCGGTGTGTGTGTGTGTGTGTTGTCGGTGTGTGTGTGTGTGTTGTCGGTGTGTATGTGTGTGTTGTCGGTGTGTGTGTGTGTGTGTTGTAGGTGTGTTTGTGTGTGTGTGTTGTCGGTGTGTATGTGTGTATGTGTGTGTGTTGTCGGTGTGTGTGTGTGTTGTGTGTGTGTGTATTGTCGGTGTGTGTGTGTGTGTGTGTGTTGTCGGTGTGTGTGTGTGTGTGTTGTCGGTGTGTGTGTGTTTTGTCGGTGTGTGTGTGTGTTGTCGGTGTGTGTGTGTGTTGTCAGTGTGTGTGTGTGTGTGTTGTCGGTGTGTGTGTGTGTGTGTGTGTGTGTGTTGTCGGTGTGTGTGTGTGTGTGTTGCTGGTGTGTGTGTGTGTGTGTGTGTTGTCGGTGTGTGTGTGTGTGTTGTCGGTTTGTGTTTGTGTGTGTTGTCAGTGTGTTTGTGTGTGTGTTGTCGGTGTGTGTGTGTGTGTGTGTGTGTTGTCGGTGTGTGTGTGTTGTGTGTGTGTGTGTTGTCGGTTTGTGTGTGTGTTGTCGGTGTGTGTGTGTGTGTGTGTGTGTTGTCGGTGTGTTGTCGGTGTGTGTGTGTGTGTGTGGTCGGTGTGTGTGTGTGTGTTGTCGGTGTGTGTGTGTGTGTGTGTTGTCGGTGTGTGTGTGTGTGTGTTGTCAGTGTGTGTGTGTGTGTGTTGTCGGTGTGTGTGTGTTTATGTGTTGTCGGTGTGTGTGTGTGTGTTGTCGGTGTGTGTGTGTGTGTGTTGTCGGTGTGTGTGTGTGTGTGTGTTGTCGGTGTGTGTGTGTGTTGTCGGTGTGTGTGTGTTGTCGGTGTGTGTGTGTGTGTGTGTGTGTGTTGTCGGTGTGTGTGTGTGTGTTGTCGGTGTGTGTGTGTTGTCGGTGTGTGTGTGTGTGTGTTGTCGGTGTGTGTGTGTTGTGTTTGTGTGTGTTGTCGGTGTGTGTGTGTGTGTGTTGTCGGTGTGTGTGTGTGTGTGTGTTGTCGGTGTGTGTGTGTGTGTGTTGTCGGTGTGTGTGTGTGTGTGTGTGTGTTGTCGGTGTGTTTGTGTGTTGTCGGTGTGTGTGTGTGTGTGTGTTGTTGGTGTGTGTGTGTGTGTTGTGTGTGTGTGTGTGTGTTGTCGGTGTGTGTGTGTGTGTGTGTGCTGTCGGTGTGTGTGTGTGTGTGTTGTCTGTGTGTGTGTGTTGTCGGTGTGTGTGTTTGTGTGTGTTGTCGGTGTGTGTGTGTGTTGTCGGTGTGTGTGTGTGTGTGTGTGTTGTCAGTGTGTGTCTGTGTGTTATCGGTGTGTGTGTGTGTGTGTGTTGTCGGTGTGTGTGTGTGTCTGTGTTGTCGGTGTGTGTGTGTGTGTGTTGTCGGTGTGTGCGTGTGTGTTGTCGGTGTGTGTGTGTGTGTTGTCGGTGTGTGTGTGTGTGTGTGTGTGTTGTCGGTGTGTGTGTGTGTGTTGTCGGTGTGTGTGTGTGTGTTGTCGGTGTGTGTGTGTGTGTGTTGTCGGTGTGTGTGTGTGTGTGTGTGTTGTCAGTGTGTGTGTGTGTGTGTTGTCGGTGTGTGTGTGTTTATGTGTTGTCGGTGTGTGTGTGTGTGTTGTCGGTGTGTGTGTGTGTGTGTGTTGTCGGTGTGTGTGTGTGTTGTCGGTGTGTGTGTGTTGTCGGTGTGTGTGTGTGTGTGTGTGTGTGTGTGTTGTCGGTGTGTGTGTGTGTCTGTTGTCGGTGTGTGTGTGTGTGTTGTCGGTGTGTGTGTGTGTGTGTTGTCGGTGTGTGTGTGTGTGTGTTGTCGGTGTGTGTGTGTGTGTTGTGTGTGTGTGTGTTGTCGGTGTGTGTGTGTGTGTGTGTTGTCGGTGTGTGTGTGTGTGTGTGTGTGTGTGTGTTGTTGGTGTGTGTGTGTTGTCGGTGTGTGTGTGTGTGTGTTGTCGGTGTGTGTGTGTGTGTGTGTTGTCGGTGTGTGTGTGTGTGTTGTCGGTGTGTATGTGTGTGTTGTCGGTGTGTGTGTGTGTGTTGTAGGTGTGTTTGTGTGTGTGTGTTGTCGGTGTGTATGTGTGTATGTGTGTGTGTTGTCGGTGTGTGTGTGTTGTCGGTGTGTGTGTGTGTGTGTGTGTTGTCGGTGTGTGTGTGTGTGTGTTGTCGGTGTGTGTGTGTTTTGTCGGTGTGTGTGTGTGTTGTCGGTGTGTGTGTGTGTTGTCAGTGTGTGTGTGTGTGTGTTGTCGGTGTGTGTGTGTGTGTGTGTGTGTGTGTGTTGTCGGTGTGTGTGTGTGTGTGTTGCTGGTGTGTGTGTGTGTGTGTGTGTTGTCGGTGTGTGTGTGTGTGTTGTCGGTTTGTGTTTGTGTGTGTTGTCAGTGTGTTTGTGTGTGTGTTGTCGGTGTGTGTGTGTGTGTGTGTGTGTGTTGTCGGTGTGTGTGTGTGTTGTCGGTGTGTGTGTGTGTTGTCAGTGTGTGTGTGTGTGTGTTGTCGGTGTGTGTGTGTGTGTGTGTGTGTGTGTGTGTTGTCGGTGTGTGTGTGTGTGTGTTGCTGGTGTGTGTGTGTGTGTGTGTGTTGTCGGTGTGTGTGTGTGTGTTGTCGGTTTGTGTTTGTGTGTGTTGTCAGTGTGTTTGTGTGTGTGTTGTCGGTGTGTGTGTGTGTGTGTGTGTGTTGTCGGTGTGTGTGTGTGTTGTGTGTGTGTGTGTTGTCGGTGTGTGTGTGTGTGTTGTCGGTGTGTGTGTGTGTGTGTGTGTGTTGTCGGTGTGTTGTCGGTGTGTGTGTGTGTGTGTGGTCGGTGTGTGTGTTGTCGGTGTGTGTGTGTGTGTGTGTTGTCGGTGTGTGTGTGTGTGTGTTGTCAGTGTGTGTGTGTGTGTGTTGTCGGTGTGTGTGTGTTTATGTGTTGTCGGTGTGTGTGTGTGTGTTGTCGGTGTGTGTGTGTGTGTGTTGTCGGTGTGTGTGTGTGTGTGTGTTGTCGGTGTGTGTGTGTGTTGTCGGTGTGTGTGTGTTGTCGGTGTGTGTGTGTGTGTGTGTGTGTGTGTTGTCGGTGTGTGTGTGTGTGTTGTCGGTGTGTGTGTGTGTGTGTGTGTGTTTTGTCGGTGTGTGTGTGTGTTGTCGGTGTGTGTGTGTGTTGTCAGTGTGTGTGTGTGTGTGTTGTCGGTGTGTGTGTGTGTGTGTGTGTGTTGTCGGTGTGTGTGTGTGTGTGTTGCTGGTGTGTGTGTGTGTGTGTGTGTTGTCGGTGTGTGTGTGTGTGTTGTCGGTTTGTGTTTGTGTGTGTTGTCAGTGTGTTTGTGTGTGTGTTGTCGGTGTGTGTGTGTGTGTGTGTGTGTTGTCGGTGTGTGTGTGTGTTGTGTGTGTGTGTGTTGTCGGTGTGTGTGTGTGTGTTGTCGGTGTGTGTGTGTGTGTGTGTGTGTTGTCGGTGTGTTGTCGGTGTGTGTGTGTGTGTGTGGTCGGTGTGTGTGTGTGTGTTGTCGGTGTGTGTGTGTGTGTGTGTTGTCGGTGTGTGTGTGTGTGTGTTGTCAGTGTGTGTGTGTGTGTGTTGTCGGTGTGTATGTGTTTATGTGTTGTCGGTGTGTGTGTGTGTGTTGTCGGTGTGTGTGTGTGTGTGTTGTCGGTGTGTGTGTGTGTGTGTGTTGTCGGTGTGTGTGTGTGTTGTCGGTGTGTGTGTGTTGTCGGTGTGTGTGTGTGTGTGTGTGTGTGTTGTCGGTGTGTGTGTGTGTGTTGTCGGTGTGTGTGTGTGTGTGTGTGTGTTTTGTCGGTGTGTGTGTGTGTTGTCGGTGTGTGTGTGTGTTGTCAGTGTGTGTGTGTGTGTGTTGTCGGTGTGTGTGTGTGTGTGTGTGTGTTGTCGGTGTGTGTGTGTGTGTGTTGCTGGTGTGTGTGTGTGTGTGTGTGTTGTCGGTGTGTGTGTGTGTGTTGTCGGTTTGTGTTTGTGTGTGTTGTCAGTGTGTTTGTGTGTGTGTTGTCGGTGTGTGTGTGTGTGTGTGTGTGTTGTCGGTGTGTGTGTGTGTTGTGTGTGTGTGTGTTGTCGGTGTGTGTGTGTGTGTTGTCGGTGTGTGTGTGTGTGTGTGTGTGTTGTCGGTGTGTTGTCGGTGTGTGTGTGTGTGTGTGGTCGGTGTGTGTGTGTTGTCGGTGTGTGTGTGTGTGTGTGTTGTCGGTGTGTGTGTGTGTGTGTTGTCAGTGTGTGTGTGTGTGTGTTGTCGGTGTGTGTGTGTTTATGTGTTGTCGGTGTGTGTGTGTGTGTTGTCGGTGTGTGTGTGTGTGTGTTGTCGGTGTGTGTGTGTGTGTGTGTTGTCGGTGTGTGTGTGTGTTGTCGGTGTGTGTGTGTTGTCGGTGTGTGTGTGTGTGTGTGTGTGTGTTGTCGGTGTGTGTGTGTGTGTTGTCGGTGTGTGTGTGTTGTCGGTGTGTGTGTGTGTGTGTTGTCGGTGTGTGTGTGTTGTGTTTGTGTGTGTTGTCGGTGTGTGTGTGTGTGTGTTGTCGGTGTGTGTGTGTGTGTGTGTTGTCGGTGTGTGTGTGTGTGTGTTGTCGGTGTGTGTGTGTGTGTGTGTGTGTTGTCGGTGTGTTTGTGTGTTGTCGGTGTGTGTGTGTGTGTGTGTTGTTGGTGTGTGTGTGTGTGTTGTGTGTGTGTGTGTGTGTTGTCGGTGTGTGTGTGTGTGTGTGTGCTGTCGGTGTGTGTGTGTGTGTGTTGTCTGTGTGTGTGTGTTGTCGGTGTGTGTGTGTGTGTGTGTGTTGTCGGTGTGTGTGTGTGTTGTCGGTGTGTGTGTGTGTGTGTGTTGTCAGTGTGTGTCTGTGTGTTATCGGTGTGTGTGTGTGTGTGTGTGTGTGTTGTCGGTGTGTGTGTGTGTCTGTGTTGTCGGTGTGTGTGTGTGTGTGTTGTCGGTGTGTGCGTGTGTGTTGTCGGTGTGTGTGTGTGTGTGTTGTCGGTGTGTGTGTGTGTGTGTGTGTGTGTGTGTGTTGTCGGTGTGTGTGTGTGTGTTGTCGGTGTGTGTGTGTGTGTTGTCGGTGTGTGTGTGTGTGTGTTGTCGGTGTGTGTGTGTGTGTGTGTGTTGTCAGTGTGTGTGTGTGTGTGTTGTCGGTGTGTGTGTGCGTTGTCGGTGTGTGTGTGTTGTCGGTGTGTGTGTGTGTGTGTGTTGTTGGTGTGTGTGTGTGTGTGTTGTGTGTGTGTGTGTGTGTTGTCGGTGTGTGTGTGTGTGTGTGTGCTGTCGGTGTGTGTGTGTGTGTGTTGTCTGTGTGTGTGTGTTGTCGGTGTGTGTGTGTGTGTGTGTGTTGTCGGTGTGTGTGTGTGTTGTCGGTGTGTGTGTGTGTGTGTGTTGTCAGTGTGTGTCTGTGTGTTATCGGTGTGTGTGTGTGTGTGTGTTGTCGGTGTGTGTGTGTCTGTGTTGTCGGTGTGTGTGTGTGTGTGTTGTCGGTGTGTGTGTGTGTGTGTGTGCTGTCGGTGTGTGTGTGTGTGTGTTGTCTGTGTGTGTGTGTTGTCGGTGTGTGTGTGTGTGTGTGTGTTGTCGGTGTGTGTGTGTGTTGTCGGTGTGTGTGTGTGTGTGTGTTGTCAGTGTGTGTCTGTGTGTTATCGGTGTGTGTGTGTGTGTGTGTGTGTTGTCGGTGTGTGTGTGTGTGTGTGTGTGTGTGTGTTGTCGGTGTGTGCGTGTGTGTTGTCGGTGTGTGTGTTTGTTGTCGGTGTGTGTGTGTGTGTTGTCGGTGTGTGTGTGTGTGTGTGTGTGTTGTCGGTGTGTGTGTGTGTTGTCAGTGTGTGTGTGTGTGTGTTGTCGGTGTGTGTGTGTGTGTGTGTGTTGTCGGTGTGTGTGTGTGTTGTCGGTGTGTGTGTGATGTTGGTGTGTGTGTGTGTGTGTGTGTGTGTTGTCGGTGTGTGTGTGTGTGTTGTCGGTGTGTGTGTGTTGTCGGTGTGTGTGTGTGTGTGTTGTCGGTGTGTGTGTGTGTGTGTTGTCGGTGTGTGTGTGTGTGTGTGTTGTCGGTGTGTGTGTGTGTGTGTGTGTGTTGTCGGTGTGTTTGTGTGTTGTCGGTGTGTGTGTGTGTGTGTGTTGTTGGTGTGTGTGTGTGTGTTTTGTGTGTGTGTGTGTGTGTTGTCGGTGTGTGTGTGTGTGTGTGTGCTGTTGGTGTGTGTGTGTGTGTGTTGTCTGTGTGTGTGTGTTGTCGGTGTGTGTGTGTGTGTGTGTGTGTTGTCGGTGTGTGTGTGTGTTGTCGGTGTTTGTGTGTGTGTGTGTGTGTGTTGTCGGTGTGTGTGTGTGTCTGTGTTGTCGGTGTGTGTGTGTGTGTGTTGTCGGTGTGTGCGTGTGTGTTGTCGGTGTGTGTGTGTGTGTGTGTTGTCGGTTTGTGTGTGTGTGTGTGTGTGTGTGTGTGTGTTGTCGGTGTGTGTGTGTGTGTTGTCGGTGTGTGTGTGTGTGTTGTCGGTGTGTGTGTGTGTGTGTTGTCGGTGTGTGTGTGTGTGTGTTGTCAGTGTGTGTGTGTGTGTGTTGTCGGTGTGTGTGTGTTTATGTGTTGTCGGTGTGTGTGTGTGTTGTCGGTGTGTGTGTGTGTGTGTGTTGTCGGTGTGTGTGTGTGTTGTCGGTGTGTGTGTGTTGTCGGTGTGTGTGTGTGTGTGTGTGTGTGTGTGTTGTCGGTGTGTGTGTGTGTGTGTTGTCGGTGTGTGTGTGTGTGTTGTCGGTGTGTGTGTGTGTGTGTTGTCGGTGTGTGTGTGTGTGTGTTGTCGGTGTGTGTGTGTGTGTTGTGTGTGTGTGTGTTGTCGGTGTGTGTGTGTGTGTGTGTTGTCGGTGTGTGTGTGTGTGTGTGTGTGTGTGTGTGTGTTGTTGGTGTGTGTGTGTTGTCGGTGTGTGTGTGTGTTGTCGGTGTCTGTGTGTGTGTGTTGTCGGTGTGTGTGTGTGTGTGTTGTCAGTGTGTGTGTGTGTGTGTGTTGTCGGTGTGTGTGTGTGTGTGTGTGTTGTCGGTGTGTGTGTGTGTGTGTGTTGTCGGTGTGTGTGTGTGTGTGTGTTGTCGGTGTGTGTGTGTGTGTATTGTCGGTGTGTGTGTGTGTGTGTTGCTGGTGCGTGTGTGTGTGTGTTGTCGGTGTGTGTGTGTGTTGTCGGTGTGTGTGTGTGTGTGTTGTCGGTGTGTGTGTGTGTGTTGTCGGTGTGTATGTGTGTGTTGTCGGTGTGTGTGTGTGTGTGTTGTAGGTGTGTTTGTGTGTGTGTGTTGTCGGTGTGTATGTGTGTGTGTGTGTGTGTTGTCGGTGTGTGTGTGTGTGTTGTCGGTGTGTGTGTGTATGTGTTGTCGGTGTGTGTGTGTGTGTGTGTGTGTTGTCGGTGTGTGTGTGTGTGTTGTCGGTGTGTGTGTGTGTGTGTGTTGTCGGTGTGTGTGTGTGTGTGTTGTCAGTGTGTGTGTGTGTGTGTTGTCGGTGTGTGTGTGTTTATGTGTTGTCGGTGTGTGTGTGTGTGTTGTCGGTGTGTGTGTGTGTGTTGTCGGTGTGTGTGAGTGTTGTCGGTGTGTGTGTGTTGTCGGTGTGTGTCTGTGTGTGTGTGTGTGTGTGTGTGTTGTCGGTGTGTGCGTGTGTGTTGTCGGTGTGTGTGTGTGTGTTGTCGGTGTGTGTGTGTGTGTGTTGTCGGTGTGTGTGTGTGTGTGTTGTCGGTGTGTGTGTGTGTGTTGTCGGTGTGTGTGTGTGTGTGTTGTCGGTGTGTGTGTGTGTGTGTTCTCAGTGTGTGTGTGTGTGTGTTGTCGGTGTGTGTGTGTTTATGTGTTGTCGGTGTGTGTGTGTTGTCGTTGTGTGTGTGTGTGTGTGTGTTGTCGGTGTGTGTGTGTGTTGTCGGTGTGTGTGTGTTGTCGGTGTGTGTGTGTGTGTGTGTGTGTTGTCGGTGTGTGTGTGTGTGTGTTGTCGGTGTGTGTGTGTGTGTTGTCGGTGTGTGTGTGTGTGTGTGTTGTCGGTGTGTGTGTGTGTTGTGTGTGTGTGTGTTGTCGGTGTGTGTGTGTGTGTGTTGTCGGTGTGTGTGTGTGTGTGTTGTCGGTGTGTGTGTGTGTGTGTTGTCGGTGTGTGTGTGTGTGTTGTCGGTGTGTGTGTGTCTGTTGTCTGTGTGTGTGAGTGTTGTCGGTGTGTGTGTGTTGTCGGTGTGTGTGTGTGTGTGTGTGTGTGTGTGTGTTGTCGGTGTGTGCGTGTGTGTTGTCGGTGTGTGTGTTTGTTGTCGGTGTGTGTGTGTGTGTTGTCGGTGTGTGTGTGTGTGTGTGTGTGTTGTCGGTGTGTGTGTGTGTTGTCAGTGTGTGTGTGTGTGTGTTGTCGGTGTGTGTGTGTGTGTGTGTGTTGTCGGTGTGTGTGTGTGTTGTCGGTGTGTGTGTGATGTTGGTGTGTGTGTGTGTGTGTGTGTGTGTGTTGTCGGTGTGTGTGTGTGTGTTGTCGGTGTGTGTGTGTTGTCGGTGTGTGTGTGTGTGTGTTGTCGGTGTGTGTGTGTTGTGTGTGTGTGTGTTGTCGGTGTGTGTGTGTGTGTGTTGTCGGTGTGTGTGTGTGTGTGTGTTGTCGGTGTGTGTGTGTGTGTGTGTGTGTTGTCGGTGTGTTTGTGTGTTGTCGGTGTGTGTGTGTGTGTGTGTTGTTGGTGTGTGTGTGTGTGTTTTGTGTGTGTGTGTGTGTGTGTTGTCGGTGTGTGTGTGTGTGTGTGTGCTGTTGGTGTGTGTGTGTGTGTGTTGTCTGTGTGTGTGTGTTGTCGGTGTGTGTGTGTGTGTGTGTGTGTTGTTGGTGTGTGTGTGTGTTGTCGGTGTTTGTGTGTGTGTGTGTGTGTGTTGTCGGTGTGTGTGTGTGTCTGTGTTGTCGGTGTGTGTGTGTGTGTGTTGTCGGTGTGTGCGTGTGTGTTGTCGGTGTGTGTGTGTGTGTGTGTTGTCGTGTGTGTGTGTGTGTGTGTGTGTGTGTGTGTTGTCGGTGTGTGTGTGTGTGTTGTCGGTGTGTGTGTGTGTGTTGTCGGTGTGTGTGTGTGTGTGTTGTCGGTGTGTGTGTGTGTGTGTGTGTGTTGTCAGTGTGTGTGTGTGTGTGTTGTCGGTGTGTGTGTGTTTATGTGTTGTCGGTGTGTGTGTGTGTTGTCGGTGTGTGTGTGTGTGTGTGTTGTCGGTGTGTGTGTGTGTTGTCGGTGTGTGTGTGTTGTCGGTGTGTGTGTGTGTGTGTGTGTGTGTGTGTTGTCGGTGTGTGTGTGTGTGTGTTGTCGGTGTGTGTGTGTGTGTTGTCGGTGTGTGTGTGTGTGTGTTGTCGGTGTGTGTGTGTGTGTGTTGTCGGTGTGTGTGTGTGTGTTGTGTGTGTGTGTGTTGTCGGTGTGTGTGTGTGTGTGTGTTGTCGGTGTGTGTGTGTGTGTGTGTGTGTGTGTGTGTGTTGTTGGTGTGTGTGTGTTGTCGGTGTGTGTGTGTGTTGTCGGTGTCTGTGTGTGTGTGTTGTCGGTGTGTGTGTGTGTGTGTTGTCAGTGTGTGTGTGTGTGTGTGTTGTCGGTGTGTGTGTGTGTGTGTGTGTTGTCGGTGTGTGTGTGTGTGTGTGTTGTCGGTGTGTGTGTGTGTGTGTGTTGTCGGTGTGTGTGTGTGTGTATTGTCGGTGTGTGTGTGTGTGTGTTGCTGGTGCGTGTGTGTGTGTGTTGTCGGTGTGTGTGTGTGTTGTCGGTGTGTGTGTGTGTGTGTTGTCGGTGTGTGTGTGTGTGTTGTCGGTGTGTATGTGTGTGTTGTCGGTGTGTGTGTGTGTGTGTTGTAGGTGTGTTTGTGTGTGTGTGTTGTCGGTGTGTATGTGTGTATGTGTGTGTGTTGTCGGTGTGTGTGTGTGTTGTGTGTGTGTGTGTTGTCGGTGTGTGTGTGTGTGTGTTGTCGGTGTGTGTGTGTGTGTGTTGTCGGTGTGTGTGTGTTTTGTCGGTGTGTGTGTGTGTTGTCGGTGTGTGTGTGTGTTGTCAGTGTGTGTGTGTGTGTGTTGTCGGTGTGTGTGTGTGTGTGTGTGTGTGTGTGTTGTCGGTGTGTGTGTGTGTGTGTTGCTGGTGTGTGTGTGTGTGTGTGTTGTCGGTGTGTGTGTGTGTGTGTTGTCGGTGTGTGTGTGTGTGTGTTGTCGGTGTGTGTGTGTGTGTGTTGTCGGTGTGTGTGTGTGTGTGTTGTCGGTGTGTGTGTGTGTGTTGTCGGTGTGTGTGAGTGTTGTCGGTGTGTGTGTTGTCGGTGTGTGTGTGTGTGTGTGTGTGTGTGTGTTGTCGGTGTGTGCGTGTGTGTTGTCGGTGTGTGTGTTTGTTGTCGGTGTGTGTGTGTGTGTGTGTTGTCGGTGTGTGTGTGTGTGTGTGTGTGTTGTCGGTGTGTGTGTGTGTGTTGTCGGTGTGTGTGTGTGTGTGTGTGTTGTCGGTGTGTGTGTGTGTGTGTGTGTTGTCAGTGTGTGTGTGTGTGTGTTGTCGGTGTGTGTGTGTTTATGTGTTGTCGGTGTGTGTGTGTGTGTTGTCTGTGTGTGTGTGTGTGTGTGTTGTCGGTGTGTGTGTGTGTTGTCGGTGTGTGTGTGTTGTCGGTGTGTGTGTGTGTGTGTGTGTTGTCTGTGTGTGTGTGTGTGTTGTCGGTGTGTGTGTGTTGTCGGTGTGTGTGTGTGTGTGTTGTCGGTGTGTGTGTGTTGTGTTTGTGTGTGTTGTCGGTGTGTGTGTGTGTGTGTTGTCGGTGTGTGTGTGTGTGTGTGTTGTCGGTGTGTGTGTGTGTGTGTTGTCGGTGTGTGTGTGTGTGTGTGTGTGTTGTCAGTGTGTTTGTGTGTTGTCGGTGTGTGTGTGTGTGTGTGTTGTTGGTGTGTGTGTGTGTGTGTTGTGTGTGTGTGTGTGTTGTCGGTGTGTGTGTGTGTGTGTGTGCTGTCGGTGTGTGTGTGTGTGTGTTGTCTGTGTGTGTGTGTTGTCGGTGTGTGTGTGTGTGTGTGTGTGTTGTCGGTGTGTGTGTGTGTTGTCGGTGTGTGTGTGTGTGTGTGTTGTCAGTGTGTGTCTGTGTGTTATCGGTGTGTGTGTGTGTGTGTGTGTGTGTTGTCGGTGTGTGTGTGTGTCTGTGTTGTCGGTGTGTGTGTGTGTGTGTTGTCGGTGTGTGCGTGTGTGTTGTCGGTGTGTGTGTGTATGTGTTGTCGGTGTGTGTGTGTGTGTGTGTGTGTGTGTGTGTTGTCGGTGTGTGTGTGTGTGTTGTCGGTGTGTGTGTGTGTGTTGTCGGTGTGTGTGTGTGTGTGTTGTCGGTGTGTGTGTGTGTGTGTGTGTGTTGTCAGTGTGTGTGTGTGTGTGTTGTCGGTGTGTGTGTGTTTATGTGTTGTCGGTGTGTGTGTGTGTTGTCGGTGTGTGTGTGTGTGTGTGTTGTCGGTGTGTGTGTGTGTTGTCGGTGTGTGTGTGTTGTCGGTGTGTGTGTGTGTGTGTGTGTGTGTGTGTTGTCGGTGTGTGTGTGTGTGTGTTGTCGGTGTGTGTGTGTGTGTTGTCGGTGTGTGTGTGTGTGTGTTGTCGGTGTGTGTGTGTGTGTGTTGTCGGTGTGTGTGTGTGTGTTGTGTGTGTGTGTGTTGTCGGTGTGTGTGTGTGTGTGTGTTGTCGGTGTGTGTGTGTGTGTGTGTGTGTGTGTGTGTGTTGTTGGTGTGTGTGTGTTGTCGGTGTGTGTGTGTGTTGTCGGTGTCTGTGTGTGTGTGTTGTCGGTGTGTGTGTGTGTGTGTTGTCAGTGTGTGTGTGTGTGTGTGTTGTCGGTGTGTGTGTGTGTGTGTGTGTTGTCGGTGTGTGTGTGTGTGTGTGTTGTCGGTGTGTGTGTGTGTGTGTTGTCGGTGTGTGTGTGTGTGTTGTCGGTGTGTGTGAGTGTTGTCGGTGTGTGTGTTGTCGGTGTGTGTGTGTGTGTGTGTGTGTGTGTGTTGTCGGTGTGTGCGTGTGTGTTGTCGGTGTGTGTGTTTGTTGTCGGTGTGTGTGTGTGTGTGTGTTGTCGGTGTGTGTGTGTGTGTGTGTGTGTTGTCGGTGTGTGTGTGTGTGTTGTCGGTGTGTGTGTGTGTGTGTGTGTTGTCGGTGTGTGTGTGTGTGTGTGTGTTGTCGGTGTGTGCGTGTGTGTTGTCGGTGTGTGTGTGTTTATGTGTTGTCGGTGTGTGTGTGTGTGTTGTCTGTGTGTGTGTGTGTGTGTGTTGTCGGTGTGTGTGTGTGTGTTGTCGGTGTGTGTGTGTTGTCGGTGTGTGTGTGTGTGTGTGTGTGTGTTGTCTGTGTGTGTGTGTGTGTTGTCGGTGTGTGTGTGTTGTCGGTGTGTGTGTGTGTGTGTTGTCGGTGTGTGTGTGTTGTGTTTGTGTGTGTTGTCGGTGTGTGTGTGTGTGTGTTGTCGGTGTGTGTGTGTGTGTGTGTTGTCGGTGTGTGTGTGTGTGTGTTGTCGGTGTGTGTGTGTGTGTGTGTGTGTTGTCAGTGTGTTTGTGTGTTGTCGGTGTGTGTGTGTGTGTGTGTTGTTGGTGTGTGTGTGTGTGTGTTGTGTGTGTGTGTGTGTGTTGTCGGTGTGTGTGTGTGTGTGTGTGCTGTCGGTGTGTGTGTGTGTGTGTTGTCTGTGTGTGTGTGTTGTCGGTGTGTGTGTGTGTGTGTGTGTGTGTTGTCGGTGTGTGTGTGTGTTGTCGGTGTGTGTGTGTGTGTGTGTTGTCAGTGTGTGTCTGTGTGTTATCGGTGTGTGTGTGTGTGTGTGTGTGTGTTGTCGGTGTGTGTGTGTGTCTGTGTTGTCGGTGTGTGTGTGTGTGTGTGTTGTCGGTGTGTGCGTGTGTGTTGTCGGTGTGTGTGTGTATGTGTTGTCGGTGTGTGTGTGTGTGTGTGTGTGTGTGTGTGTTGTCGGTGTGTGTGTGTGTGTTGTCGGTGTGTGTGTGTGTGTTGTCGGTGTGTGTGTGTGTGTGTTGTCGGTGTGTGTGTGTGTGTGTGTGTTGTCAGTGTGTGTGTGTGTGTGTTGTCGGTGTGTGTTTATGTGTTGTCGGTGTGTGTGTGTGTTGTCGGTGTGTGTGTGTGTGTGTGTTGTCGGTGTGTGTGTGTGTTGTCGGTGTGTGTGTGTTGTCGGTGTGTGTGTGTGTGTGTGTGTGTGTGTTGTCGGTGTGTGTGTGTGTGTGTTGTCGGTGTGTGTGTGTGTGTTGTCGGTGTGTGTGTGTGTGTGTTGTCGGTGTGTGTGTGTGTGTGTTGTCGGTGTGTGTGTGTGTGTTGTGTGTGTGTGTGTTGTCGGTGTGTGTGTGTGTGTGTGTTGTCGGTGTGTGTGTGTGTGTGTGTGTGTGTGTGTGTGTTGTTGGTGTGTGTGTGTTGTCGGTGTGTGTGTGTGTTGTCGGTGTCTGTGTGTGTGTGTTGTCGGTGTGTGTGTGTGTGTGTTGTCAGTGTGTGTGTGTGTGTGTGTTGTCGGTGTGTGTGTGTGTGTGTGTGTTGTCGGTGTGTGTGTGTGTGTGTGTTGTCGGTGTGTGTGTGTGTGTGTGTTGTCGGTGTGTGTGTGTGTGTATTGTCGGTGTGTGTGTGTGTGTGTTGCTGGTGCGTGTGTGTGTGTGTTGTCGGTGTGTGTGTGTGTTGTCGGTGTGTGTGTGTGTGTGTTGCCGGTGTGTGTGTGTGTGTTGTCGCTGTGTATGTGTGTGTTGTCGGTGTGTGTGTGTGTGTGTTGTAGGTGTGTTTGTGTGTGTGTGTTGTCGGTGTGTATGTGTGTATGTGTGTGTGTTGTCGGTGTGTGTGTGTGTTGTGTGTGTGTGTGTTGTCGGTGTGTGTGTGTGTGTGTTGTCGGTGTGTGTGTGTGTGTGTTGTCGGTGTGTGTGTGTTTTGTCGGTGTGTGTGTGTGTTGTCGGTGTGTGTGTGTGTTGTCAGTGTGTGTGTGTGTGTGTTGTCGGTGTGTGTGTGTGTGTGTGTGTGTGTGTGTTGTCGGTGTGTGTGTGTGTGTGTTGCTGGTGTGTGTGTGTGTGTGTGTTGTCGGTGTGTGTGTGTGTGTGTTGTCGGTGTGTGTGTGTGTGTGTTGTCGGTGTGTGTGTGTGTGTGTTGTCGGTGTGTGTGTGTGTGTTGTCGGTGTGTGTGTGTGTGTTGTCGGTGTGTGTGAGTGTTGTCGGTGTGTGTGTTGTCGGTGTGTGTGTGTGTGTGTGTGTGTGTGTGTGTGTTGTCGGTGTGTGCGTGTGTGTTGTCGGTGTGTGTGTTTGTTGTCGGTGTGTGTGTGTGTGTGTGTTGTCGGTGTGTGTGTGTGTGTGTGTGTGTTGTCGGTGTGTGTGTGTGTGTTGTCGGTGTGTGTGTGTGTGTGTGTGTTGTCGGTGTGTGTGTGTGTGTGTGTGTTGTCAGTGTGTGTGTGTGTGTGTTGTCGGTGTGTGTGTGTTTATGTGTTGTCGGTGTGTGTGTGTGTGTTGTCTGTGTGTGTGTGTGTGTGTGTTGTCGGTGTGTGTGTGTGTTGTCGGTGTGTGTGTGTTGTCGGTGTGTGTGTGTGTGTGTGTGTTGTCTGTGTGTGTGTGTGTGTTGTCGGTGTGTGTGTGTTGTCGGTGTGTGTGTGTGTGTGTTGTCGGTGTGTGTGTGTTGTGTTTGTGTGTGTTGTCGGTGTGTGTGTGTGTGTGTTGTCGGTGTGTGTGTGTGTGTGTGTTGTCGGTGTGTGTGTGTGTGTGTTGTCGGTGTGTGTGTGTGTGTGTGTGTGTTGTCAGTGTGTTTGTGTGTTGTCGGTGTGTGTGTGTGTGTGTGTTGTTGGTGTGTGTGTGTGTGTGTTGTGTGTGTGTGTGTGTGTTGTCGGTGTGTGTGTGTGTGTGTTGTCGGTGTGTGTGTGTGTGTTGTCGGTGTGTGTGTGTGTGTGTTGTCGGTGTGTGTGTGTGTGTTGTCGGTGTGTGTGTGTGTGTGTTGTCGGTGTGTGTGTGTGTGTGTTGTCGGTGTGTGTGTGTGTGTTGTGTGTGTGTGTGTTGTCGGTGTGTGTGTGTGTGTGTGTTGTCGGTGTGTGTGTGTGTGTGTGTGTGTGTGTGTGTGTTGTTGGTGTGTGTGTGTTGTCGGTGTGTGTGTGTGTTGTCGGTGTCTGTGTGTGTGTGTTGTCGGTGTGTGTGTGTGTGTGTTGTCAGTGTGTGTGTGTGTGTGTGTTGTCGGTGTGTGTGTGTGTGTGTGTGTTGTCGGTGTGTGTGTGTGTGTGTGTTGTCGGTGTGTGTGTGTGTGTGTTGTCGGTGTGTGTGTGTGTGTTGTCGGTGTGTGTGAGTGTTGTCGGTGTGTGTGTTGTCGGTGTGTGTGTGTGTGTGTGTGTGTGTGTGTTGTCGGTGTGTGCGTGTGTGTTGTCGGTGTGTGTGTTTGTTGTCGGTGTGTGTGTGTGTGTGTTGTCGGTGTGTGTGTGTGTGTGTGTGTGTTGTCGGTGTGTGTGTGTGTGTTGTCGGTGTGTGTGTGTGTGTGTGTGTTGTCGGTGTGTGTGTGTGTGTGTGTGTTGTCGGTGTGTGCGTGTGTGTTGTCGGTGTGTGTGTGTTTATGTGTTGTCGGTGTGTGTGTGTGTGTTGTCTGTGTGTGTGTGTGTGTGTGTTGTCGGTGTGTGTGTGTGTGTTGTCGGTGTGTGTGTGTTGTCGGTGTGTGTGTGTGTGTGTGTGTGTGTTGTCTGTGTGTGTGTGTGTGTTGTCGGTGTGTGTGTGTTGTCGGTGTGTGTGTGTTGTGTTTGTGTGTGTTGTCGGTGTGTGTGTGTGTGTGTTGTCGGTGTGTGTGTGTGTGTGTGTTGTCGGTGTGTGTGTGTGTGTGTTGTCGGTGTGTGTGTGTGTGTGTGTGTGTTGTCAGTGTGTTTGTGTGTTGTCGGTGTGTGTGTGTGTGTGTGTTGTTGGTGTGTGTGTGTGTGTGTTGTGTGTGTGTGTGTGTGTTGTCGGTGTGTGTGTGTGTGTGTGTGCTGTCGGTGTGTGTGTGTGTGTGTTGTCTGTGTGTGTGTGTTGTCGGTGTGTGTGTGTGTGTGTGTGTGTGTTGTCGGTGTGTGTGTGTGTTGTCGGTGTGTGTGTGTGTGTGTGTTGTCAGTGTGTGTCTGTGTGTTATCGGTGTGTGTGTGTGTGTGTGTGTGTGTTGTCGGTGTGTGTGTGTGTCTGTGTTGTCGGTGTGTGTGTGTGTGTGTGTTGTCGGTGTGTGCGTGTGTGTTGTCGGTGTGTGTGTGTATGTGTTGTCGGTGTGTGTGTGTGTGTGTGTGTGTGTGTGTGTTGTCGGTGTGTGTGTGTGTGTTGTCGGTGTGTGTGTGTGTGTTGTCGGTGTGTGTGTGTGTGTGTTGTCGGTGTGTGTGTGTGTGTGTGTGTTGTCAGTGTGTGTGTGTGTGTGTTGTCGGTGTGTGTTTATGTGTTGTCGGTGTGTGTGTGTGTTGTCGGTGTGTGTGTGTGTGTGTGTTGTCGGTGTGTGTGTGTGTGTGTGTTGTCGGTGTGTGTGTGTGTGTGTTGTCGGTGTGTGTGTGTGTGTGTGTGTGTTGTCAGTGTGTTTGTGTGTTGTCGGTGTGTGTGTGTGTGTGTGTTGTTGGTGTGTGTGTGTGTGTGTTGTGTGTGTGTGTGTGTTGTCGGTGTGTGTGTGTGTGTGTGTGCTGTCGGTGTGTGTGTGTGTGTGTTGTCTGTGTGTGTGTGTTGTCGGTGTGTGTGTGTGTGTGTGTGTGTTGTCGGTGTGTGTGTGTGTTGTCGGTGTGTGTGTGTGTGTGTGTTGTCAGTGTGTGTCTGTGTGTTATCGGTGTGTGTGTGTGTGTGTGTGTGTGTTGTCGGTGTGTGTGTGTGTCTGTGTTGTCGGTGTGTGTGTGTGTGTGTTGTCGGTGTGTGCGTGTGTGTTGTCGGTGTGTGTGTGTATGTGTTGTCGGTGTGTGTGTGTGTGTGTGTGTGTGTGTGTGTTGTCGGTGTGTGTGTGTGTGTTGTCGGTGTGTGTGTGTGTGTTGTCGGTGTGTGTGTGTGTGTGTTGTCGGTGTGTGTGTGTGTGTGTGTGTGTTGTCAGTGTGTGTGTGTGTGTGTTGTCGGTGTGTGTGTGTTTATGTGTTGTCGGTGTGTGTGTGTGTTGTCGGTGTGTGTGTGTGTGTGTGTTGTCGGTGTGTGTGTGTGTTGTCGGTGTGTGTGTGTTGTCGGTGTGTGTGTGTGTGTGTGTGTGTGTGTGTTGTCGGTGTGTGTGTGTGTGTGTTGTCGGTGTGTGTGTGTGTGTTGTCGGTGTGTGTGTGTGTGTGTTGTCGGTGTGTGTGTGTGTGTGTTGTCGGTGTGTGTGTGTGTGTTGTGTGTGTGTGTGTTGTCGGTGTGTGTGTGTGTGTGTGTTGTCGGTGTGTGTGTGTGTGTGTGTGTGTGTGTGTGTGTTGTTGGTGTGTGTGTGTTGTCGGTGTGTGTGTGTGTTGTCGGTGTCTGTGTGTGTGTGTTGTCGGTGTGTGTGTGTGTGTGTTGTCAGTGTGTGTGTGTGTGTGTGTTGTCGGTGTGTGTGTGTGTGTGTGTGTTGTCGGTGTGTGTGTGTGTGTGTGTTGTCGGTGTGTGTGTGTGTGTGTTGTCGGTGTGTGTGTGTGTGTTGTCGGTGTGTGTGAGTGTTGTCGGTGTGTGTGTTGTCGGTGTGTGTGTGTGTGTGTGTGTGTGTGTGTTGTCGGTGTGTGCGTGTGTGTTGTCGGTGTGTGTGTTTGTTGTCGGTGTGTGTGTGTGTGTGTGTTGTCGGTGTGTGTGTGTGTGTGTGTGTGTTGTCGGTGTGTGTGTGTGTGTTGTCGGTGTGTGTGTGTGTGTGTGTGTTGTCGGTGTGTGTGTGTGTGTGTGTGTTGTCGGTGTGTGCGTGTGTGTTGTCGGTGTGTGTGTGTTTATGTGTTGTCGGTGTGTGTGTGTGTGTTGTCTGTGTGTGTGTGTGTGTGTGTTGTCGGTGTGTGTGTGTGTGTTGTCGGTGTGTGTGTGTTGTCGGTGTGTGTGTGTGTGTGTGTGTGTGTTGTCTGTGTGTGTGTGTGTGTTGTCGGTGTGTGTGTGTTGTCGGTGTGTGTGTGTGTGTGTTGTCGGTGTGTGTGTGTTGTGTTTGTGTGTGTTGTCGGTGTGTGTGTGTGTGTGTTGTCGGTGTGTGTGTGTGTGTGTGTTGTCGGTGTGTGTGTGTGTGTGTTGTCGGTGTGTGTGTGTGTGTGTGTGTGTTGTCAGTGTGTTTGTGTGTTGTCGGTGTGTGTGTGTGTGTGTGTTGTTGGTGTGTGTGTGTGTGTGTTGTGTGTGTGTGTGTGTGTTGTCGGTGTGTGTGTGTGTGTGTGTGCTGTCGGTGTGTGTGTGTGTGTGTTGTCTGTGTGTGTGTGTTGTCGGTGTGTGTGTGTGTGTGTGTGTGTGTTGTCGGTGTGTGTGTGTGTTGTCGGTGTGTGTGTGTGTGTGTGTTGTCAGTGTGTGTCTGTGTGTTATCGGTGTGTGTGTGTGTGTGTGTGTGTGTTGTCGGTGTGTGTGTGTGTCTGTGTTGTCGGTGTGTGTGTGTGTGTGTGTTGTCGGTGTGTGCGTGTGTGTTGTCGGTGTGTGTGTGTATGTGTTGTCGGTGTGTGTGTGTGTGTGTGTGTGTGTGTGTGTTGTCGGTGTGTGTGTGTGTGTTGTCGGTGTGTGTGTGTGTGTTGTCGGTGTGTGTGTGTGTGTGTTGTCGGTGTGTGTGTGTGTGTGTGTGTTGTCAGTGTGTGTGTGTGTGTGTTGTCGGTGTGTGTTTATGTGTTGTCGGTGTGTGTGTGTGTTGTCGGTGTGTGTGTGTGTGTGTGTTGTCGGTGTGTGTGTGTGTTGTCGGTGTGTGTGTGTTGTCGGTGTGTGTGTGTGTGTGTGTGTGTGTGTTGTCGGTGTGTGTGTGTGTGTGTTGTCGGTGTGTGTGTGTGTGTTGTCGGTGTGTGTGTGTGTGTGTTGTCGGTGTGTGTGTGTGTGTGTTGTCGGTGTGTGTGTGTGTGTTGTGTGTGTGTGTGTTGTCGGTGTGTGTGTGTGTGTGTGTTGTCGGTGTGTGTGTGTGTGTGTGTGTGTGTGTGTGTGTTGTTGGTGTGTGTGTGTTGTCGGTGTGTGTGTGTGTTGTCGGTGTCTGTGTGTGTGTGTTGTCGGTGTGTGTGTGTGTGTGTTGTCAGTGTGTGTGTGTGTGTGTGTTGTCGGTGTGTGTGTGTGTGTGTGTGTTGTCGGTGTGTGTGTGTGTGTGTGTTGTCGGTGTGTGTGTGTGTGTGTGTTGTCGGTGTGTGTGTGTGTGTATTGTCGGTGTGTGTGTGTGTGTGTTGCTGGTGCGTGTGTGTGTGTGTTGTCGGTGTGTGTGTGTGTTGTCGGTGTGTGTGTGTGTGTGTTGCCGGTGTGTGTGTGTGTGTTGTCGCTGTGTATGTGTGTGTTGTCGGTGTGTGTGTGTGTGTGTTGTAGGTGTGTTTGTGTGTGTGTGTTGTCGGTGTGTATGTGTGTATGTGTGTGTGTTGTCGGTG
The DNA here is from genome assembly GCF_965601325.2 of Salmo salar. Taxonomy (NCBI): domain Eukaryota; kingdom Metazoa; phylum Chordata; class Actinopteri; order Salmoniformes; family Salmonidae; genus Salmo; species Salmo salar. Next base: position 408,405 of record NW_027675439.1, read on the forward strand.
TGTGTGTGTGTTGTGTGTGTGTGTGTTGTCGGTGTGTGTGTGTGTGTGTTGTCGGTGTGTGTGTGTGTGTGTTGTCGGTGTGTGTGTGTTTTGTCGGTGTGTGTGTGTGTTGTCGGTGTGTGTGTGTGTTGTCAGTGTGTGTGTGTGTGTGTTGTCGGTGTGTGTGTGTGTGTGTGTGTGTGTTGTCGGTGTGTGTGTGTGTGTGTTGCTGGTGTGTGTGTGTGTGTGTGTTGTCGGTGTGTGTGTGTGTGTGTGTTGTCGGTGTGTGTGTGTGTGTGTTGTCGGTGTGTGTGTGTGTGTGTTGTCGGTGTGTGTGTGTGTGTTGTCGGTGTGTGTGTGTGTGTTGTCGGTGTGTGTGAGTGTTGTCGGTGTGTGTGTTGTCGGTGTGTGTGTGTGTGTGTGTGTGTGTGTGTGTGTTGTCGGTGTGTGCGTGTGTGTTGTCGGTGTGTGTGTTTGTTGTCGGTGTGTGTGTGTGTGTGTGTTGTCGGTGTGTGTGTGTGTGTGTGTGTGTTGTCGGTGTGTGTGTGTGTGTTGTCGGTGTGTGTGTGTGTGTGTGTGTTGTCGGTGTGTGTGTGTGTGTGTGTGTTGTCAGTGTGTGTGTGTGTGTGTTGTCGGTGTGTGTGTGTTTATGTGTTGTCGGTGTGTGTGTGTGTGTTGTCTGTGTGTGTGTGTGTGTGTGTTGTCGGTGTGTGTGTGTGTTGTCGGTGTGTGTGTGTTGTCGGTGTGTGTGTGTGTGTGTGTGTTGTCTGTGTGTGTGTGTGTGTTGTCGGTGTGTGTGTGTTGTCGGTGTGTGTGTGTGTGTGTTGTCGGTGTGTGTGTGTTGTGTTTGTGTGTGTTGTCGGTGTGTGTGTGTGTGTGTTGTCGGTGTGTGTGTGTGTGTGTGTTGTCGGTGTGTGTGTGTGTGTGTTGTCGGTGTGTGTGTGTGTGTGTGTGTGTTGTCAGTGTGTTTGTGTGTTGTCGGTGTGTGTGTGTGTGTGTGTTGTTGGTGTGTGTGTGTGTGTGTTGTGTGTGTGTGTGTGTGTTGTCGGTGTGTGTGTGTGTGTGTTGTCGGTGTGTGTGTGTGTGTTGTCGGTGTGTGTGTGTGTGTGTTGTCGGTGTGTGTGTGTGTGTTGTCGGTGTGTGTGTGTGTGTGTTGTCGGTGTGTGTGTGTGTGTGTTGTCGGTGTGTGTGTGTGTGTTGTGTGTGTGTGTGTTGTCGGTGTGTGTGTGTGTGTGTGTTGTCGGTGTGTGTGTGTGTGTGTGTGTGTGTGTGTGTGTTGTTGGTGTGTGTGTGTTGTCGGTGTGTGTGTGTGTTGTCGGTGTCTGTGTGTGTGTGTTGTCGGTGTGTGTGTGTGTGTGTTGTCAGTGTGTGTGTGTGTGTGTGTTGTCGGTGTGTGTGTGTGTGTGTGTGTTGTCGGTGTGTGTGTGTGTGTGTGTTGTCGGTGTGTGTGTGTGTGTGTTGTCGGTGTGTGTGTGTGTGTTGTCGGTGTGTGTGAGTGTTGTCGGTGTGTGTGTTGTCGGTGTGTGTGTGTGTGTGTGTGTGTGTGTGTTGTCGGTGTGTGCGTGTGTGTTGTCGGTGTGTGTGTTTGTTGTCGGTGTGTGTGTGTGTGTGTGTTGTCGGTGTGTGTGTGTGTGTGTGTGTGTTGTCGGTGTGTGTGTGTGTGTTGTCGGTGTGTGTGTGTGTGTGTGTGTTGTCGGTGTGTGTGTGTGTGTGTGTGTTGTCGGTGTGTGCGTGTGTGTTGTCGGTGTGTGTGTGTTTATGTGTTGTCGGTGTGTGTGTGTGTGTTGTCTGTGTGTGTGTGTGTGTGTGTTGTCGGTGTGTGTGTGTGTGTTGTCGGTGTGTGTGTGTTGTCGGTGTGTGTGTGTGTGTGTGTGTGTGTTGTCTGTGTGTGTGTGTGTGTTGTCGGTGTGTGTGTGTTGTCGGTGTGTGTGTGTGTGTGTTGTCGGTGTGTGTGTGTTGTGTTTGTGTGTGTTGTCGGTGTGTGTGTGTGTGTGTTGTCGGTGTGTGTGTGTGTGTGTGTTGTCGGTGTGTGTGTGTGTGTGTTGTCGGTGTGTGTGTGTGTGTGTGTGTGTTGTCAGTGTGTTTGTGTGTTGTCGGTGTGTGTGTGTGTGTGTGTTGTTGGTGTGTGTGTGTGTGTGTTGTGTGTGTGTGTGTGTGTTGTCGGTGTGTGTGTGTGTGTGTGTGCTGTCGGTGTGTGTGTGTGTGTGTTGTCTGTGTGTGTGTGTTGTCGGTGTGTGTGTGTGTGTGTGTGTGTGTTGTCGGTGTGTGTGTGTGTTGTCGGTGTGTGTGTGTGTGTGTGTTGTCAGTGTGTGTCTGTGTGTTATCGGTGTGTGTGTGTGTGTGTGTGTGTGTTGTCGGTGTGTGTGTGTGTCTGTGTTGTCGGTGTGTGTGTGTGTGTGTGTTGTCGGTGTGTGCGTGTGTGTTGTCGGTGTGTGTGTGTATGTGTTGTCGGTGTGTGTGTGTGTGTGTGTGTGTGTGTGTGTTGTCGGTGTGTGTGTGTGTGTTGTCGGTGTGTGTGTGTGTGTTGTCGGTGTGTGTGTGTGTGTGTTGTCGGTGTGTGTGTGTGTGTGTGTGTTGTCAGTGTGTGTGTGTGTGTGTTGTCGGTGTGTGTTTATGTGTTGTCGGTGTGTGTGTGTGTTGTCGGTGTGTGTGTGTGTGTGTGTTGTCGGTGTGTGTGTGTGTTGTCGGTGTGTGTGTGTTGTCGGTGTGTGTGTGTGTGTGTGTGTGTGTGTTGTCGGTGTGTGTGTGTGTGTTGTCGGTGTGTGTGTGTGTGTTGTCGGTGTGTGTGTGTGTGTGTTGTCGGTGTGTGTGTGTGTGTGTTGTCGGTGTGTGTGTGTGTGTTGTGTGTGTGTGTGTTGTCGGTGTGTGTGTGTGTGTGTGTTGTCGGTGTGTGTGTGTGTGTGTGTGTGTGTGTGTGTGTTGTTGGTGTGTGTGTGTTGTCGGTGTGTGTGTGTGTTGTCGGTGTCTGTGTGTGTGTGTTGTCGGTGTGTGTGTGTGTGTGTTGTCAGTGTGTGTGTGTGTGTGTGTTGTCGGTGTGTGTGTGTGTGTGTGTGTTGTCGGTGTGTGTGTGTGTGTGTGTTGTCGGTGTGTGTGTGTGTGTGTGTTGTCGGTGTGTGTGTGTGTGTATTGTCGGTGTGTGTGTGTGTGTGTTGCTGGTGCGTGTGTGTGTGTGTTGTCGGTGTGTGTGTGTGTTGTCGGTGTGTGTGTGTGTGTGTTGCCGGTGTGTGTGTGTGTGTTGTCGCTGTGTATGTGTGTGTTGTCGGTGTGTGTGTGTGTGTGTTGTAGGTGTGTTTGTGTGTGTGTGTTGTCGGTGTGTATGTGTGTATGTGTGTGTGTTGTCGGTGTGTGTGTGTGTTGTGTGTGTGTGTGTTGTCGGTGTGTGTGTGTGTGTGTTGTCGGTGTGTGTGTGTGTGTGTTGTCGGTGTGTGTGTGTTTTGTCGGTGTGTGTGTGTGTTGTCGGTGTGTGTGTGTGTTGTCAGTGTGTGTGTGTGTGTGTTGTCGGTGTGTGTGTGTGTGTGTGTGTGTGTGTGTTGTCGGTGTGTGTGTGTGTGTGTTGCTGGTGTGTGTGTGTGTGTGTGTTGTCGGTGTGTGTGTGTGTGTGTTGTCGGTGTGTGTGTGTGTGTGTTGTCGGTGTGTGTGTGTGTGTGTTGTCGGTGTGTGTGTGTGTGTTGTCGGTGTGTGTGTGTGTGTTGTCGGTGTGTGTGAGTGTTGTCGGTGTGTGTGTTGTCGGTGTGTGTGTGTGTGTGTGTGTGTGTGTGTGTGTTGTCGGTGTGTGCGTGTGTGTTGTCGGTGTGTGTGTTTGTTGTCGGTGTGTGTGTGTGTGTGTGTTGTCGGTGTGTGTGTGTGTGTGTGTGTGTTGTCGGTGTGTGTGTGTGTGTTGTCGGTGTGTGTGTGTGTGTGTGTGTTGTCGGTGTGTGTGTGTGTGTGTGTGTTGTCAGTGTGTGTGTGTGTGTGTTGTCGGTGTGTGTGTGTTTATGTGTTGTCGGTGTGTGTGTGTGTGTTGTCTGTGTGTGTGTGTGTGTGTGTTGTCGGTGTGTGTGTGTGTTGTCGGTGTGTGTGTGTTGTCGGTGTGTGTGTGTGTGTGTGTGTTGTCTGTGTGTGTGTGTGTGTTGTCGGTGTGTGTGTGTTGTCGGTGTGTGTGTGTGTGTGTTGTCGGTGTGTGTGTGTTGTGTTTGTGTGTGTTGTCGGTGTGTGTGTGTGTGTGTTGTCGGTGTGTGTGTGTGTGTGTGTTGTCGGTGTGTGTGTGTGTGTGTTGTCGGTGTGTGTGTGTGTGTGTGTGTGTTGTCAGTGTGTTTGTGTGTTGTCGGTGTGTGTGTGTGTGTGTGTTGTTGGTGTGTGTGTGTGTGTGTTGTGTGTGTGTGTGTGTGTTGTCGGTGTGTGTGTGTGTGTGTGTGCTGTCGGTGTGTGTGTGTGTGTGTTGTCTGTGTGTGTGTGTTGTCGGTGTGTGTGTGTGTGTGTGTGTGTTGTCGGTGTGTGTGTGTGTTGTCGGTGTGTGTGTGTGTGTGTGTTGTCAGTGTGTGTCTGTGTGTTATCGGTGTGTGTGTGTGTGTGTGTGTGTGTTGTCGGTGTGTGTGTGTGTCTGTGTTGTCGGTGTGTGTGTGTGTGTGTTGTCGGTGTGTGCGTGTGTGTTGTCGGTGTGTGTGTGTATGTGTTGTCGGTGTGTGTGTGTGTGTGTGTGTGTGTGTGTGTTGTCGGTGTGTGTGTGTGTGTTGTCGGTGTGTGTGTGTGTGTTGTCGGTGTGTGTGTGTGTGTGTTGTCGGTGTGTGTGTGTGTGTGTGTGTGTGTTGTCAGTGTTTGTGTGTGTGTGTTGTCGGTGTGTGTGTGTTTATGTGTTGTCGGTGTGTGTGTGTGTGTTGTCGGTGTGTGTGTGTGTGTGTGTTGTCTGTGTGTGTGTGTGTTGTCGGTGTGTGTGTGTTGTCGGTGTGTGTGTGTGTGTGTGTGTGTGTGTGTTGTCGGTGTGTGTGTGTGTGTGTTGTCGGTGTGTGTGTGTGTGTTGTCGGGGTGTGTGTGTGTGTGTTGTCGGTGTGTGTGTGTGTGTGTTGTCGGTGTGTGTGTGTGTGTTGTGTGTGTGTGTGTTGTCGGTGTGTGTGTGTGTGTGTGTTGTCGGTGTGTGTGTGTGTGTGTGTGTGTGTGTGTTGTTGGTATGTGTGTGTTGTCGGTGTGTGTGTGTGTGTGTTGTCGGTGTCTGTGTGTGTGTGTTGTCGGTGTGTGTGTGTGTGTGTTGTCAGTGTGTGTGTGTGTGTGTGTTGTCGGTGTGTGTGTGTGTGTGTGTGTTGTCGGTGTGTGTGTGTGTGTGTGTTGTCGGTGTGTGTGTGTGTGTGTGTTGTCGGTGTGTGTGTGTGTGTTGTCAGTGTGTGTGTGTGTGTGTTGTCGGTGTGTGTGTGTTTATGTGTTGTCGGTGTGTGTGTGTGTTGTCGGTGTGTGTGTGTGTGTGTGTTGTCGGTGTGTGTGTGTGTTGTCGGTGTGTGTGTGTTGTCGGTGTGTGTGTGTGTGTGTGTGTGTGTGTTGTCGGTGTGTGTGTGTGTGTGTTGTCGGTGTGTGTGTGTGTGTTGTCGGTGTGTGTGTGTGTGTGTGTTGTCGGTGTGTGTGTGTGTGTGTTGTCGGTGTGTGTGTGTGTGTTGTGTGTGTGTGTGTTGTCGGTGTGTGTGTGTGTGTGTGTTGTCGGTGTGTGTGTGTGTGTGTGTGTGTGTGTGTGTGTTGTTGGTGTGTGTGTGTTGTCGGTGTGTGTGTGTGTGTGTTGTCGGTGTCTGTGTGTGTGTGTTGTCGGTGTGTGTGTGTGTGTGTTGTCAGTGTGTGTGTGTGTGTGTGTTGTCGGTGTGTGTGTGTGTGTGTGTGTTGTCGGTGTGTGTGTGTGTGTGTGTTGTCGGTGTGTGTGTGTGTGTGTGTGTTGTCGGTGTGTGTGTGTATTGTCGGTGTGTGTGTGTGTGTGTTGCTGGTGCGTGTGTGTGTGTGTTGTCGGTGTGTGTGTGTGTTGTCGGTGTGTGTGTGTGTGTGTTGTCGGTGTGTGTGTGTGTGTTGTCGGTGTGTATGTGTGTGTTGTCGGTGTGTGTGTGTGTGTGTTGTAGGTGTGTTTGTGTGTGTGTGTTGTCGGTGTGTATGTTTGTATGTGTGTGTGTTGTCGGTGTGTGTGTGTGTTGTGTGTGTGTGTGTTGTCGGTGTGTGTGTGTGTGTGTTGTCGGTGTGTGTGTGTGTGTGTTGTCGGTGTGTGTGTGTTTTGTCGGTGTGTGTGTGTGTTGTCGGTGTGTGTGTGTGTTGTCAGTGTGTGTGTGTGTGTGTTGTCGGTGTGTGTGTGTGTGTGTGTGTGTGTGTTGTCGGTGTGTGTGTGTGTGTGTTGCTGGTGTGTGTGTGTGTGTGTGTTGTCGGTGTGTGTGTGTGTGTGTTGTCGGTGTGTGTGTGTGTGTGTTGTCGGTGTGTGTGTGTGTGTGTTGTCGGTGTGTGTGTGTTGTCGGTGTGTGTGTGTGTGTTGTCGGTGTGTGTGAGTGTTGTCGGTGTGTGTGTGTTGTCGGTGTGTGTGTGTGTGTGTGTGTGTGTGTTGTCGGTGTGTGCGTGTGTGTTGTCGGTGTGTGTGTTTGTTGTCGGTGTGTGTGTGTGTGTGTTGTCGGTGTGTGTGTGTGTGT
>NW_027675439.1:420000-547500 GCF_965601325.2 Salmo salar
GTGTGTTGTCGGGTGTGTGTGTTGTCGTGTGTGTGTGTGTGTGTTGTCGGTGTGTGTGTGTGTGTGTTGCTGTCGGTGTGTGTGTGTGTGGTGTTGTCGGTGTGTGTGTGTGTGTTGTCGGTGTGTGTGTGTGTGTTGTCGGTGTGTGTGTGTGTGTGTTGTCGGTGTGTGTGTGTGTGTGTGTGTGTTGTGGTGTGTGTCGTGTGTGTGTGTGTGTGTGTTGTCGGTGTGTGTGTGTGTGTTGTCGGTGTGTGTGTGTGTGTGTGTTGTCGGTGTGTGTGTGTGTGTGTTGTGTGTGTCGTGTGTGTGTGTGTTGTCGGTGTGTGTGTGTGTGTGTGTGGTCGTGTGTGTGTGTGTGTGTTGTCGGTGTGTGTGTGTGTGTTGTCGGTGTGTGTGTGTGTGTGTTGTCGTGTGTGTGTGTGTGTGTTGTCGGTGTGTGTGTGTGTGTGTGGTGTCGTGTGTGTGTGTGTGTTGTCGTGTGTGTGTGTGTGTTGTCGGTGTGTGTGTGTGTGTGTCGTGTGTGTGTGTGTGTTGTCGGTGTGTGTGTGTGTGTGTCGGTGTGTGTGTGTGTGTTGTCGGTGTGTGTGTGTGTGTTGTCGGTGTGTGTGTGTGTGTGTGTGTGTGTGTGTGTTGTCGGTGTGTGTGTGTGTGTGTTGTCGGTGTGTGTGTGTGTGTGTTGTCGGTGTGTGTGTGTGTGTTGTCGGTGTGTGTGTGTGTCGGTGTGTGTGTGTGTGTGTGTGTTGTCGGTGTGTGTGTGTGTTGTCGGTGTGTGTGTGTGTGTGTGTGTGTGTGTGTGTGTGTGTGTGTGTGTGTGTTGTCGGTGTGTGTGTGTGTGTGTTGTCGGTGTGTGTGTGTGTGTGTTGTCGGTGTGTGTGTGTGTGTGTGTTGTCGGTGTGTGTGTGTGTGTGTTGTCGGTGTGTGTGTGTGTGTTGTCGGTGTGTGTGTGTGTGTTGTCGGTGTGTGTGGTGTGTGTGCTGGTGTGTGTGTGTGTGTCTGTGTGTGTGTGTGTGTGTTGTCGGTGTGTGTGTGTGTGTGTGTTGTCGGTGTGTGTGTGTGTGTTGTCGTGTGTGTGTGTGTGTGTGTTGTCGGTGTGTGTGTGTGTGTGGTTGTGTGTGTGTCGTGTGTGTTGTGTGTGTGTGTGTGTTGTCGGTGTGTGTGTGTGTGTTGTCGGTGTGTGTGTGTTGTGGTGTGTGGTGTGTGCGTGTGGTGTGTGTGTGTTGTGTGTGTGTGTGTTGTCGGTGTGTGTGTGTGTGTTGTCGGTGTGTGTGTGTGTTTGTTGTCGGTGTGTGTGTGTGTGTGTTGTCGGTGTGTGTGTGTGTGTGTGTGTGTTGTCCGTGTGTGTGTGTGTTGTGGTGTGTGTGTGTGTGTGTTGTCAGGTGTGTGTGTGTGTGTGTGGTGTGTGTGTGTGTGTGTTGTCGGTGTGTGTGTGTGTTGTCTGTGTGTGTGTGTGTGTGTGTTGTCGTGTGTGTGTGTGTGTGTGTGTGTGTGTGTGTGTGTGTGTGTGTTGTCGTGTGTGTGTGTGTGTTGTCGGTGTGTGTGTGTGTGTGTGTTGTCGGTGTGTGTGTGTGTGTTGTCGGTGTGTGTGTGTGTGTTGTCGGTGTGTCGTGTGTGTGTGTGTCGTGTTGTCGTGTGTGTGTGTGTGTGTTGTCGGTGTGTGTGTGTGTGTTGTCGGTGTGTGTGTGTGTGTGGTTGTCGTGTGTGTGTGTGTGTCGTGTGTGTGTGTGTGTGTTGTCGGTGTGTGTGTGTGTGTGTTGTCGGTGTGTGTGTGTGTGTTGTCGGTGTGTGTGTGTGTGTGTTGTCGGTGTGTGTGTGTGTTGTGGTGTGTGTGTGTTGTCGGTGTGTGTGTGTGTGTGTGTTGTCGGTGTGTGTGTGTTGTGTGTGTTGTCGGTGTGTGTGTGTGTGTTGTCGGTGTGTGTGTGTGTGTGTTGTCGGTGTGTGTGTGTGTGTTGTGGTGTGTGTGTGTTGTCGGTGTGTGTGTGGTGTGTGTGTGTTGTCGGTGTGTGTGTGTGTGTTGTCGGTGTGTGTGTGTGTGGTGTCGGTGTGTGTGTGTGTGTGTTGTCGGTGTGTGTGTGTGTGTTGTCGGTGTGTGTGTGTGTGTGGTGTGTGTGTGTGTGTGTGTGTGTGTGTGTGTGTGTGTTGTCGGTGTGTGTGTGTGTGTGTGTGTGTGTTGTGGTTGTGTGTGTTGTCGGTGTGTGTGTGTGTGTGTTGTCGGTGTGTGTGTGTGTGTTGTCGGTGTGTGTGTGTGTGTGTTGTCGTGTGTGTGTGTGTGTGTGTTGTCGGTTGTGTGTGTGTGTGTGTTGTCGGTGTGTGTGTGTGTGTGTGTTGTCGGTGTGTGTGTGTGTGTGTGTTGTCGGTGTGTGTGTGTGTGTTGTCGGTGTGTGTGTGTGTGTGTGTCGTGTGTGTGTGTGTGTGTGTGTTGTCGGTGTGTGTGTGTGTGTTGTCGGTGTGTGTGTGTGTGTGTGTTGTCGGTGTGTGTGTGTGTGTGGTGTGTGTGTGTTGTCGTGTGTGTGGTGTGTGTGTGTGTGTGTGTGTTGTCGTGTGTGTGTGTGTGTGTTGTCGGTGTGTGTGTGTGTGTGTGTCGGTGGTGTGTGTGTGTGTGTTGTCGGTGTGTGTGTGTGTGTGTGTGGTGTGTGTTGTCGGTTGTGTGTGTGTGTGTTGTCGGTGTGTGTGTGTGTGTTGTCGGTGTGTGTGTGTGTGTGTGTGTGTGTGTGTGTGTGTGGTGTGTGTGTGTGTGTGGTGTGTGTGTGTGTGTGTTGTCGGTGTGTGTGTGTGTGTGTTGTCGGTGTGTGTGTGTGTGTGTTGCGTGTGTGTGTGTGTGTGTGTTGTCGGTGTGTGTGTGTGTGTGTTGTCGGTGTGTGTGTGTGTGTGTGTTGTCGGTGTGTGTGTGTGTGTGTGTGTGTCGGTGTGTGTGTGTGTGTGTGTGTGTGTGTGTGTGTGTTGTGGTGTGTGTGTGTGTGTGTTGTCGGTGTGTGTGTGTGTGTTGTCGGTGTGTGTGTGTGTGTGTGTTGTCGGTGTGTGTGTGTGTGTTGTCGGTGTGTGTGTGTGTGTTGTCGGTGTGTGTGTGTGTGTGTGTGTGTGTGTGTGTGTGTGTGTGTGTTGTCGGTGTGTGTGTGTGTTGTGTCGGTGTGTGTGGTGTGTGTGTGTGTGTGTGTGTGTGTGTGTTGTCGTGTGTGTGTGTGTGTGTTGTCGGTGTGTGTGTGTGTGTTGTCGGTGTGTGTGTGTGTTTGTGGTGTGTGTGTGTGTTGTCGTGTGTGTGTGTGTGTTGTCGGTGTGTGTGTGTGTGTGTTGTCGGTGTGTGTGTGTGTGTGTGTGTGTGTGTTGTCGGTGTGTGTGTCAGTGTGTTGTCGTGTGTGTGTGTGTGTGTGTGTGTTGTCCGGTGTGTGTGTGTGTGTGTTGTCGGTGTGTGTGTGTGTGTTGTCGGTGTGTGTGTGTGCGTGTTGTAGTGTGTGTGTGTGTGTGTGTGTTGTCGGTGTGTGTGTGTGTGTGTTGTCGGTGTGTGTGTGTGTGTTGTCGGTGTGTGTGAGTGTGTGTTGTCGGTGTGTGTGTGTGTTGTCAGTGTGTGTGTGTGTGTGTTGTCGGTGTGTGTGTGTGTGTGTGTGTGTGTGTGTGTGTTGTCGGTGTGTGTGTGTGTGTGTTGCTGGTGTGTGTGTGTGTGTGTGTTGTCGGTGTGTGTGTGTGTGTGTTGTCGGTGTGTGTGTGTGTGTGTTGTCGGTGTGTGTGTGTGTGTGTTGTCGGTGTGTGTGTGTGTGTGTTGTCGGTGTGTGTGTGTGTGTTGTCGGTGTGTGTGAGTGTTGTCGGTGTGTGTGTGTTGTCGGTGTGTGTGTGTGTGTGTGTGTGTGTGTTGTCGGTGTGTGCGTGTGTGTTGTCGGTGTGTGTGTTTGTTGTCGGTGTGTGTGTGTGTGTGTTGTCGGTGTGTGTGTGTGTGTGTGTGTGTGTGTGTTGTCGGTGTGTGTGTGTGTGTTGTCGGTGTGTGTGTGGTTGTGTGTGTTGTCGGTGTGTGTGTGTGTGTTGTCAGTGTGTGTGTGTGTGTGTGTTGTCGGTGTGTGTGTGTGTGTGTGTTGTCGGTGTGTGTGTGTATTGTCGGTGTGTGTGTGTGTGTGTTGCTGGTGCGTGTGTGTGTGTGTTGTCGGTGTGTGTGTGTGTTGTCGGTGTGTGTGTGTGTGTGTGTTGTCGGTGTGTGTGTGTGTGTTGTCGGTGTGTATGTGTGTGTTGTCGGTGTGTGCGTGTGTGTGTTGTAGGTGTGTTTGTGTGTGTGTGTTGTCGGTGTGTATGTTTGTATGTGTGTGTGTTGTCGGTGTGTGTGTGTGTTGTGTGTGTGTGTGTTGTCGGTGTGTGTGTGTGTGTGTGTTGTCGGTGTGTGTGTGTGTGTGTGTTGTCGGTGTGTGTGTGTTTTGTCGGTGTGTGTGTGTGTTGTCGGTGTGTGTGTGTGTTGTCAGTGTGTGTGTGTGTGTGTTGTCGGTGTGTGTGTGTGTGTGTGTGTGTGTGTTGTCGGTGTGTGTGTGTGTGTGTTGCTGGTGTGTGTGTGTGTGTGTGTTGTCGGTGTGTGTGTGTGTGTGTGTTGTCGGTGTGTGTGTGTGTGTGTTGTCGGTGTGTGTGTGTGTGTGTTGTCGGTGTGTGTGTGTGTGTTGTCGGTGTGTGTGTGTTGTCGGTGTGTGTGAGTGTTGTCGGTGTGTGTGTGTTGTCGGTGTGTGTGTGTGTGTGTGTGTGTGTGGTTGTCGGTGTGTGCGTGTGTGTTGTCGGTGTGTGTGTTTGTTGTCGGTGTGTGTGTGTGGTGTGTTGTCGGTGTGTGTGTGTGTGTGTGTGTGTGTGTGTTGTCGGTGTGTGTGTGTGTGTTGTCGGTGTGTGTGTGTGTGTGTGTGTTGTCGGTGTGTGTGTGTGTGTGTTGTCAGTTTGTGTGTGTGTGTGTTGTCGGTGTGTGTGTGTTTATGTGTTGTCGGTGTGTGTGTGTGTGTTGTCGGTGTGTGTGTGTGTGTGTGTTGTCGGTGTGTGTGTGTGTTGTCGGTGTGTGTGTGTTGTCGGTGTGTGTGTGTGTGTGTGTGTGTTGTCGGTGTGTGTGTGTGTGTTGTCGGTGTGTGTGTGTTGTCGGTGTGTGTGTGTGTGTGTTGTCGGTGTGTGTGTGTTGTGTTTGTGTGTGTTGTCGGTGTGTGTGTGTGTGTGTTGTCGGTGTGTGTGTGTGTGTGTGTTGTCGGTGTGTGTGTGTGTGTGTTGTCGGTGTGTGTGTGTGTGTGTGTGTTGTCGGTGTGTTTGTGTGTTGTCGGTGTGTGTGTGTGTGTGTGTTGTTGGTCGTGTGTGTGTGTGTGTTGTGTGTGTGTGTGTGTGTTGTCGGTGTGTGTGTGTGTGTGTGTGCTGTCGGTGTGTGTGTGTGTGTTGTCTGTGTGTGTGTGTTGTCGGTGTGTGTGTGTGTGTGTGTGTGTTGTCGGTGTGTGTGTGTGTTGTCGGTGTGTGTGTGTGTGTGTGTGTTGTCAGTGTGTGTCTGTGTGTTATCGGTGTGTGTGTGTGTGTGTGTGTGTGTTGTCGGTGTGTGTGTGTGTCTGTGTTGTCGGTGTGTGTGTGTGTGTGTTGTCGGTGTGTGCGTGTGTGTTGTCGGTGTGTGTGTGTGTGTGTTGTCGGTGTGTGTGTGTGTGTGTGTGTGTGTGTTGTCGGTGTGTGTGTGTGTGTTGTCGGTGTGTGTGTGTGTATTGTCGGTGTGTGTGTGTGTGTGTTGTCGGTGTGTGTGTGTGTGTGTGTGTGTTGTCAGTGTGTGTGTGTGTGTGTGTTGTCGGTGTGTGTGTGTTTATGTGTTGTCGGTGTGTGTGTGTGTGTTGTCGGTGTGTGTGTGTGTGTGTGTTGTCGGTGTATGTGTGTGTTGTCGGTGTGTGTGTGTTGTCGGTGTGTGTGTGTGTGTGTGTGTGTGTGTGTTGTCGGTGTGTGTGTGTGTGTGTTGTCGGTGTGTGTGTGTGTGTGTTGTCGGTGTGTGTGTGTGTGTGTTGTCGGTGTGTGTGTGTGTGTGTTGTCGGTGTGTGTGTGTGTGTTGTGTGTGTGTGTGTTGTCGGTGTGTGTGTGTGTGTGTGTTGTCGGTGTGTGTGTGTGTGTGTGTGTGTGTGTGTTGTTGGTGTGTGTGTGTTGTCGGTGTGTGTGTGTGTGTGTTGTCGGTGTCTGTGTGTGTGTGTTGTCGGTGTGTGTGTGTGTGTGTTGTCAGTGTGTGTGTGTGTGTGTGTTGTCGGTGTGTGTGTGTGTGTGTGTTGTCGGTGTGTGTGTGTGTGTGTTGTCGGTGTGTGTGTGTGTGTATTGTCGGTGTGTGTGTGTGTGTGTTGCTGGTGCGTGTGTGTGTGTGTTGTCGGTGTGTGTGTGTGTTGTCGGTGTGTGTGTGTGTGTGTTGTCGGTGTGTGTGTGTGTGTTGTCGGTGTGTATGTGTGTGTTGTCGGTGTGTGTGTGTGTGTGTTGTAGGTGTGTTTGTGTGTGTGTGTTGTCGGTGTGTATGTGTGTATGTGTGTGTGTTGTCGGTGTGTGTGTGTTGTGTGTGTGTGTGTGTTGTCGGTGTGTGTGTGTGTGTGTGTGTTGTCGGTGTGTGTGTGTGTGTGTTGTCGGTGTGTGTGTGTTTTGTCGGTGTGTGTGTGTGTTGTCGGTGTGTGTGTGTGTTGTCAGTGTGTGTGTGTGTCTGTTGTCGGTGTGTGTGTGTGTGTGTGTGTGTGTGTTGTCGGTGTGTGTGTGTGTTGCTGGTGTGTGTGTGTGTGTGTGTGTTGTCGGTGTGTGTGTGTGTGTTGTCGGTTTGTGTTTGTGTGTGTTGTCAGTGTGTTTGTGTGTGTGTTGTCGGTGTGTGTGTGTGTGTGTGTGTTGTCGGTGTGTGTGTGTGTTGTGTGTGTGTGTGTTGTCGGTGTGTGTGTGTGTGTTGTCGGTGTGTGTGTGTGTGTGTGTGTGTGTTGTCGGTGTGTTGTCGGTGTGTGTGTGTGTGTGTGGTCGGTGTGTGTGTGTGTGTGTGTTGTCGGTGTGTGTGTGTGTGTGTTGTCAGTGTGTGTGTGTGTGTGTTGTCGGTGTGTGTGTGTTTATGTGTTGTCGGTGTGTGTGTGTGTGTTGTCGGTGTGTGTGTGTGTGTGTTGTCGGTGTGTGTTTGCGTTGTCGGTGTGTGTGTGTTGTCGGTGTGTGTGTGTGTGTGTGTTGTTGGTGTGTGTGTGTGTGTGTTGTGTGTGTGTGTGTGTGTTGTCGGTGTGTGTGTGTGTGTGTGTGCTGTCGGTGTGTGTGTGTGTGTGTTGTCTGTGTGTGTGTGTTGTCGGTGTGTGTGTGTGTGTGTGTGTGTTGTCGGTGTGTGTGTGTGTTGTCGGTGTGTGAGTGTGTGTGTGTGTTGTCAGTGTGTGTCTGTGTGTTATCGGTGTGTGTGTGTGTCTGTGTTGTCGGTGTGTGTGTGTGTGTGTTGTCGGTGTGTGCGTGTGTGTTGTCGGTGTGTGTGTGTGTGTGTTGTCGGTGTGTGTGTGTGTGTGTGTGTGTTGTCGGTGTGTGTGTGTGTGTTGTCGGTGTGTGTGTGTGTGTTGTCGGTGTGTGTGTGTGTGTGTTGTCGGTGTGTGTGTGTGTGTGTGTGTGTGTGTTGTCAGTGTGTGTGTGTGTGTGTTGTCGGTGTGTGTGTGTTTATGTGTTGTCGGTGTGTGTGTGTGTGTTGTCGGTGTGTGTGTGTGTGTGTGTTGTCGGTGTGTGTGTGTGTTGTCGGTGTGTGTGTGTTGTCGGTGTGTGTGTGTGTGTGTGTGTGTGTGTTGTCGGTGTGTGTGTGTGTGTGTTGTCGGTGTGTGTGTGTGTGTTGTCGGTGTGTGTGTGTGTGTTGTCGGTGTGTGTGTGTGTGTGTGTTGTCGGTGTGTGTGTGTGTGTGTGTGTGTGTGTGTTGTTGGTGTGTGTGTGTTGTCGGTGTGTATGTGTGTGTTGTCGGTGTGTGTGTGTGTGTGTTGTAGGTGTGTTTGTGTGTGTGTGTTGTCGGTGTGTATGTGTGTATGTGTGTGTGTTGTCGGTGTGTGTGTGTTGTGTGTGTGTGTGTTGTCGGTGTGTGTGTGTGTGTGTTGTCTGTGTGTGTGTGTGTGTGTTGTCGGTGTGTGTGTGTTTTGTCGGTGTGTGTGTGTGTTGTCGGTGTGTGTGTGTGTTGTCAGTGTGTGTGTGTGTGTGTTGTCGGTGTGTGTGTGTGTGTGTGTGTGTGTGTTGTCGGTGTGTGTGTGTGTGTGTTGCTGGTGTGTGTGTGTGTGTGTGTTGTCGGTGTGTGTGTGTGTGTTGTCGGTTTGTGTTTGTGTGTGTTGTCGGTGTGTTTGTGTGTGTGTTGTCGGTGTGTGTGTGTGTGTGTGTGTGTGTTGTCGGTGTGTGTGTGTTGTGTGTGTGTGTGTTGTCGGTGTGTGTGTGTGTGTTGTCGGTGTGTGTGTGTGTGTGTGTGTGTTGTCGGTGTGTTGTCGGTGTGTGTGTGTGTGTGTGGTCGGTGTGTGTGTGTGTGTTGTCGGTGTGTGTGTGTGTGTGTTGTCGGTGTGTGTGTGTGTGTGTTGTCAGTGTGTGTGTGTGTGTGTTGTCGGTGTGTGTGTGTTTATGTGTTGTCGGTGTGTGTGTGTGTGTTGTCGGTGTGTGTGTGTGTGTGTTGTCGGTGTGTGTGTGTGTTGTCGGTGTGTGTGTGTTGTCGGTGTGTGTGTGTGTGTGTGTGTGTTGTCGGTGTGTGTGTGTGTGTTGTCGGTGTGTGTGTGTGTGTTGTCGGTGTGTATGTGTGTGTGTTGTCGGTGTGTGTGTGTGTTGTCGGTGTGTGTGTGTTGTCGGTGTGTGTGTGTGTGTGTTGTCGGTGTGTGTGTGTGTGTGTTGTCGGTGTGTGTGTGTGTGTGTGTTGTCGGTGTGTGTGTGTGTTGTCGGGGTGTGTGTGTGTGTGTGTGTGTTGTAGGTGTGTTTGTGTGTTGTCGGTGTGTGTGTGTGTGTGTGTTGTTGGTGTGTGTGTGTGTGTGTTGTGTGTGTGTGTGGGTGTTGTCGGTGTGTGTGTGTGTGTGTGTGTGCTGTCGGTGTGTGTGTGTGTGTGTTGTCTGTGTGTGTGTGTTGTCGGTGTGTGTGTGTGTGTGTGTGTGTGTTGTCGGTGTGTGTGTGTGTTGTCGGTGTGTGTGTGTGTGTGTTGCTGGTGTGTGTGTGTGTGTGTGTTGTCGGTGTGTGTGTGTGTGTTGTCGGTTTGTGTTTGTGTGTGTTGTCGGTGTGTTTGTGTGTGTGTTGTCGGTGTGTGTGTGTGTGTGTGTGTGTTGTCGGTGTGTGTGTGTTGTGTGTGTGTGTGTTGTCGGTGTGTGTGTGTGTGTTGTCGGTGTGTGTGTGTGTGTGTGTGTGTTGTCGGTGTGTTGTCGGTGTGTGTGTGTGTGTGTGGTCGGTGTGTGTGTGTGTGTTGTCGGTGTGTGTGTGTGTGTGTTGTCGGTGTGTGTGTGTGTGTGTTGTCAGTGTGTGTGTGTGTGTGTTGTCGGTGTGTGTGTGTTTATGTGTTGTCGGTGTGTGTGTGTGTGTTGTCGGTGTGTGTGTGTGTGTGTTGTCGGTGTGTGTGTGTGTTGTCGGTGTGTGTGTGTTGTCGGTGTGTGTGTGTGTGTGTGTGTGTTGTCGGTGTGTGTGTGTGTGTTGTCGGTGTGTGTGTGTGTGTTGTCGGTGTGTATGTGTGTGTGTTGTCGGTGTGTGTGTGTGTTGTCGGTGTGTGTGTGTTGTCGGTGTGTGTGTGTGTTGTCGGTGTGTGTGTGTGTGTGTTGTCGGTGTGTGTGTGTGTGTGTGTTGTCGGTGTGTGTGTGTGTGTGTGTGTTGTCGGGGTGTGTGTGTGTGTGTGTGTGTTGTCGGTGTGTTTGTGTGTTGTCGGTGTGTGTGTGTGTGTGTGTTGTTGGTGTGTGTGTGTGTGTGTTGTGTGTGTGTGTGGGTGTTGTCGGTGTGTGTGTGTGTGTGTGTGTGCTGTCGGTGTGTGTGTGTGTGTGTTGTCTGTGTGTGTGTGTTGTCGGTGTGTGTGTGTGTGTGTGTGTGTGTTGTCGGTGTGTGTGTGTGTTGTCGGTGTGTGTGTGTGTGTGTGTGTTGTCAGTGTGTGTCTGTGTGTTATCGGTGTGTGTGTGTGTGTGTGTGTGTGTGTGTTGTCGGTGTGTGTGTGTGTCTGTGTTGTCGGTGTGTGTGTGTGTGTGTTGTCGGTGTGTGCGTGTGTGTTGTCGGTGTGTGTGTGTGTGTGTTGTCGGTGTGTGTGTGTGTGTGTGTGTGTGTGTGTGTGTTGTCGGTGTGTGTGTGTGTGTTGTCGGTGTGTGTGTGTGTGTTGTCGGTGTGTGTGTGTGTGTGTTGTCGGTGTGTGTGTGTGTGTGTGTGTGTGTTGTCAGTGTGTGTGTGTGTGTGTTGTCGGTGTGTGTGTGTTTATGTGTTGTCGGTGTGTGTGTGTGTGTTGTCGGTGTGTGTGTGTGTGTGTGTTGTCGGTGTGTGTGTGTTGTCGGTGTGTGTGTGTGTGTGTGTGTGTGTTGTCGGTGTGTGTGTGTGTGTGTTGTCGGTGTGTGTGTGTGTGTTGTCGGTGTGTGTGTGTGTGTGTGTGTTGTCGGTGTGTGTATGTGTGTGTTGTCGGTGTGTGTGTGTTTTGTCGGTGTGTGTGTGTGTTGTCGGTGTGTGTGTGTGTTGTCAGTGTGTGTGTGTGTGTGTTGTCGGTGTGTGTGTGTGTGTGTGTGTGTGTGTTGTCGGTGTGTGTGTGTGTTGCTGGTGTGTGTGTGTGTGTGTGTGTTGTCGGTGTGTGTGTGTGTGTGTGTTGTCGGTTTGTGTTTGTGTGTGTTGTCAGTGTGTTTGTGTGTGTGTTGTCGGTGTGTGTGTGTGTGTGTGTGTGTGTTGTCGGTGTGTGTGTGTGTTGTGTGTGTGTGTGTTGTCGGTGTGTGTGTGTGTGTTGTCGGTGTGTGTGTGTGTGTGTGTGTGTTGTCGGTGTGTTGTCGGTGTGTGTGTGTGTGTGTGGTCGGTGTGTGTGTGTGTGTGTGTTGTCGGTGTGTGTGTGTGTGTGTTGTCAGTGTGTGTGTGTGTGTGTTGTCGGTGTGTGTGTGTTTATGTGTTGTCGGTGTGTGTGTGTGTGTTGTCGGTGTGTGTGTGTGTGTGTTGTCGGTGTGTGTTTGCGTTGTCGGTGTGTGTGTGTTGTCGGTGTGTGTGTGTGTGTGTGTGTTGTTGGTGTGTGTGTGTGTGTGTTGTGTGTGTGTGTGTGTGTTGTCGGTGTGTGTGTGTGTGTGTGTGCTGTCGGTGTGTGTGTGTGTGTGTTGTCTGTGTGTGTGTGTTGTCGGTGTGTGTGTGTGTGTGTGTGTGTTGTCGGTGTGTGTGTGTGTTGTCGGTGTGTGTGTGTGTGTGTGTGTTGTCAGTGTGTGTCTGTGTGTTATCGGTGTGTGTGTGTGTGTGTGTGTGTGTTGTCGGTGTGTGTGTGTGTCTGTGTTGTCGGTGTGTGTGTGTGTGTGTTGTCGGTGTGTGCGTGTGTGTTGTCGGTGTGTGTGTGTGTGTGTTGTCGGTGTGTGTGTGTGTGTGTGTGTGTGTGTTGTCGGTGTGTGTGTGTGTGTTGTCGGTGTGTGTGTGTGTGTTGTCGGTGTGTGTGTGTGTGTGTTGTCGGTGTGTGTGTGTGTGTGTGTGTGTGTGTTGTCAGTGTGTGTGTGTGTGTGTTGTCGGTGTGTGTGTGTTTATGTGTTGTCGGTGTGTGTGTGTGTGTTGTCGGTGTGTGTGTGTGTGTGTGTTGTCGGTGTGTGTGTGTGTTGTCGGTGTGTGTGTGTTGTCGGTGTGTGTGTGTGTGTGTGTGTGTGTGTTGTCGGTGTGTGTGTGTGTGTGTTGTCGGTGTGTGTGTGTGTGTTGTCGGTGTGTGTGTGTGTGTTGTCGGTGTGTGTGTGTGTGTGTGTTGTCGGTGTGTGTGTGTGTGTGTGTGTGTGTGTTGTTGGTGTGTGTGTGTTGTCGGTGTGTATGTGTGTGTTGTCGGTGTGTGTGTGTGTGTGTTGTAGGTGTGTTTGTGTGTGTGTGTTGTCGGTGTGTATGTGTGTATGTGTGTGTGTTGTCGGTGTGTGTGTGTGTTGTGTGTGTGTGTGTTGTCGGTGTGTGTGTGTTTTGTCGGTGTGTGTGTGTGTTGTCGGTGTGTGTGTGTGTTGTCAGTGTGTGTGTGTGTGTGTTGTCGGTGTGTGTGTGTGTGTGTGTGTGTGTGTGTGTTGTCGGTGTGTGTGTGTGTGTGTTGCTGGTGTGTGTGTGTGTGTGTGTTGTCGGTGTGTGTGTGTGTGTTGTCGGTTTGTGTTTGTGTGTGTTGTCGGTGTGTTTGTGTGTGTGTTGTCGGTGTGTGTGTGTGTGTGTGTGTGTGTTGTCGGTGTGTGTGTGTTGTGTGTGTGTGTGTTGTCGGTGTGTGTGTGTGTGTTGTCGGTGTGTGTGTGTGTGTGTGTGTGTTGTCGGTGTGTTGTCGGTGTGTGTGTGTGTGTGTGGTCGGTGTGTGTGTGTGTGTTGTCGGTGTGTGTGTGTGTGTGTTGTCGGTGTGTGTGTGTGTGTGTTGTCAGTGTGTGTGTGTGTGTGTTGTCGGTGTGTGTGTGTTTATGTGTTGTCGGTGTGTGTGTGTGTGTTGTCGGTGTGTGTGTGTGTGTGTTGTCGGTGTGTGTGTGTGTTGTCGGTGTGTGTGTGTTGTCGGTGTGTGTGTGTGTGTGTGTGTGTTGTCGGTGTGTGTGTGTGTGTTGTCGGTGTGTGTGTGTGTGTTGTCGGTGTGTATGTGTGTGTGTTGTCGGTGTGTGTGTGTGTTGTCGGTGTGTGTGTGTTGTCGGTGTGTGTGTGTGTGTGTTGTCGGTGTGTGTGTGTGTGTGTTGTCGGTGTGTGTGTGTGTGTGTGTTGTCGGTGTGTGTGTGTGTGTGTTGTCGGGGTGTGTGTGTGTGTGTGTGTGTTGTCGGTGTGTTTGTGTGTTGTCGGTGTGTGTGTGTGTGTGTGTTGTTGGTGTGTGTGTGTGTTGTGTGTGTGTGTGGGTGTTGTCGGTGTGTGTGTGTGTGTGTGTGTGCTGTCGGTGTGTGTGTGTGTGTGTTGTCTGTGTGTGTGTGTTGTCGGTGTGTGTGTGTGTGTGTGTGTGTTGTCGGTGTGTGTGTTGTCGGTGTGTGTGTGTGTGTGTGTGTTGTCAGTGTGTGTCTGTGTGTTATCGGTGTGTGTGTGTGTGTGTGTGTGTGTGTTGTCAGTGTGTGTGTGTGTCTGTGTTGTCGGTGTGTGTGTGTGTGTGTTGTCGGTGTGTGCGTGTGTGTTGTCGGTGTGTGTGTGTGTGTGTTGTCGGTGTGTGTGTGTGTGTGTGTGTGTGTTGTCGGTGTGTGTGTGTGTGTTGTCGGTGTGTGTGTGTGTGTTGTCGGTGTGTGTGTGTGTGTGTTGTCGGTGTGTGTGTGTGTGTGTGTGTGTGTGTGTGTTGTCAGTGTGTGTGTGTGTGTGTTGTCGGTGTGTGTGTGTTTATGTGTTGTCGGTGTGTGTGTGTGTGTTGTCGGTGTGTGTGTGTGTGTGTGTGTTGTCGGTGTGTGTGTGTTGTCGGTGTGTGTGTGTGTGTGTGTGTGTGTGTGTTGTCGGTGTGTGTGTGTGTGTGTTGTCGGTGTGTGTGTGTGTGTTGTCGGTGTGTGTGTGTGTGTGTTGTCGGTGTGTGTGTGTGTGTGTTGTCGGTGTGTGTGTGTGTGTTGTGTGTGTGTGTGTTGTCGGTGTGTGTGTGTGTGTGTGTTGTCGGTGTGTGTGTGTGTGTGTGTGTGTGTGTGTGTGTGTGTGTGTGTGTTGGTGTGTGTGTGTTGTCGGTGTGTGTGTGTGTGTGTTGTCGGTGTCTGTGTGTGTGTGTTGTCGGTGTGTGTGTGTGTTGTCAGTGTGTGTGTGTGTGTGTGTTGTCGGTGTGTGTGTGTGTGTGTGTTGTCGGTGTGTGTGTGTGTGTGTGTTGTCGGTGTGTGTGTGTGTGTGTTGTCGGTGTGTGTGTGTGTGTATTGTCGGTGTGTGTGTGTGTGTGTGTTGCTGGTGCGTGTGTGTGTGTGTTGTCGGTGTGTGTGTGTGTTGTCGGTGTGTGTGTGTGTGTGTTGTCGGTGTGTGTGTGTGTGTTGTCGGTGTGTATGTGTGTGTTGTCGGTGTGTGTGTGTGTGTGTTGTAGGTGTGTTTGTGTGTGTGTGTTGTCGGTGTGTATGTGTGTATGTGTGTGTGTTGTCGGTGTGTGTGTGTGTTGTGTGTGTGTGTGTTGTCGGTGTGTGTGTGTGTGTGTGTGTTGTCGGTGTGTGTGTGTGTGTGTTGTCGGTGTGTGTGTGTTTTGTCGGTGTGTGTGTGTGTTGTCGGTGTGTGTGTGTGTTGTCAGTGTGTGTGTGTGTGTGTTGTCGGTGTGTGTGTGTGTGTGTGTGTGTGTGTGTGTTGTCGGTGTGTGTGTGTGTTGCTGGTGTGTGTGTGTGTGTGTGTGTTGTCGGTGTGTGTGTGTGTGTTGTCGGTTTGTGTTTGTGTGTGTTGTCAGTGTGTTTGTGTGTGTGTTGTCGGTGTGTGTGTGTGTGTGTGTGTGTGTTGTCGGTGTGTGTGTGTGTTGTGTGTGTGTGTGTTGTCGGTGTGTGTGTGTGTGTTGTCGGTGTGTGTGTGTGTGTGTGTGTGTTGTCGGTGTGTTGTCGGTGTGTGTGTGTGTGTGTGGTCGGTGTGTGTGTGTGTGTTGTCGGTGTGTGTGTGTGTGTGTGTTGTCGGTGTGTGTGTGTGTTGTCAGTGTGTGTGTGTGTGTGTTGTCGGTGTGTGTGTGTTTATGTGTTGTCGGTGTGTGTGTGTGTGTTGTCGGTGTGTGTGTGTGTGTGTTGTCGGTGTGTGTGTGCGTTGTCGGTGTGTGTGTGTTGTCGGTGTGTGTGTGTGTGTGTGTTGTTGGTGTGTGTGTGTGTTGTGTGTGTGTGTGTGTGTTGTCGGTGTGTGTGTGCTGTCGGTGTGTGTGTGTGTGTGTTGTCTGTGTGTGTGTGTTGTCGGTGTGTGTGTGTGTGTGTGTGTGTGTTGTCGGTGTGTGTGTGTGTTGTCGGTGTGTGTGTGTGTGTGTTGTCAGTGTGTGTCTGTGTGTTATCGGTGTGTGTGTGTGGTGTGTGTGTGTGTGTTGTCGGTGTGTGTGTGTGTCTGTGTTGTCGGTGTGTGTGTGTGTGTGTTGTCGGTGTGTGCGTGTGCGTTGTCGGTGTGTGTGTGTGTGTGTGTTGTCGGTGTGTGTGTGTGTGTGTGTGTGTGTGTTGTCGGTGTGTGTGTGTGTATTGTCGGTGTGTGTCTGTGTGTTGTCGGTGTGTGTGTGTGTGTTGTCGGTGTGTGTGTGTGTGTGTGTGTGTGTTGTCAGTGTGTGTGTGTGTGTGTTGTCGGTGTGTGTGTGTTTATGTGTTGTCGGTGTGTGTCTGTGTGTTGTCGGTGTGTGTGTGTTTGTGTGTTGTCGGTGTGTGTGTGTGTTGTCGGTGTGTGTGTGTGTGTCGGTGTGTGTGTGTGTCGTGTCGTGTGTGTGTGGTGTCGGTGTGTGTGTGTGTGTGTTGTCGGTGTGTGTGTGTGTGTTGTCGGTGTGTGTGTGTGTGTGTGTCGGTGTGTGTGTGTGTGTGTTGTCGGTGTGTGTGTGTGTGTGTTGTCGGTGTGTGTGTGTGTGTCGGTCGGTGTGTGTGTGTGTGTGTTGTCGGTGTGTGTGTGTGTGTGTGTGTGTGTGTGTTGTTGGTGTGTGTGTGTGTTGTCGGTGTGTGTGTGTGTGTGTGTTGTCGGTGTGTGTGTGTGTGTGTGTGCGTGTGTGTTGTTGGTGTGTGTGTGTTGTCGGTGTGTATGTGTGTGTTGTCGGTGTGTGTGTGTGTGTGTCGGTAGGTGTGTTGTGTGTGTGTGTTGTCGGTGTGTGTGTGTGTATGTCGGTGTGTGTTGTCGGTGTCGTGTGTGTGTTGTGTGTGTGTGTGTTGTCGGTGTGTGTGTGTGTGTGTGTTGTCGGTGTGTGTGTGTGTGTGTTGTCGGTGTGTGTGTGTGTGTTGTCGGTGTGTGTGTGTGTGTGTTGTCGGTGTGTGTGTGTGTGTGTCAGTGTGTGTGTGTGTTGTCGGTGTGTCGTGTGTGTGTGTGTTGTCGGTGTGTGTGTGTGTGTTGTCGGTGTGTGTGTGTGTGTGTTGTCGGTGTGTGTGTGTGTGTGTGTGTGTGTTGTCGGTGTGTGTGTGTGTGTTGTCGGTTGTGTGTGTGTGTGTTGTCGTGTGTGTGTGTGTGTGTTGTCGGTGTCGTGTGTGTTGTCGGTGTGTGTGTGTGTGTTGTCGGTGTGTGTGTGTGTGTTGTCGGTGTGTGTGTGTGTGTTGTCGGTGTGTGTGTGTGTGTGTTGTCGGTGTGTGTGTGTGTGTGTCGTGTGTTGTCGGTGTGTTGTCGGTGTGTGTGTGTGTGTGTTGTCGGTGTGTGTGTGTGTGTGTGTTGTGTGTGCGTGTGTGTGTGTGTTGTCGGTGTGTGTGTGTGTGTGTGTTGTCGGTGTGTGTGTGTGTGTGTTGTCGGTGTGTGTGTGTGTGTGTGTGTGTGTGTTGTCGGTGTGTGTGTGTGTGTGTTGTGTGCGTGTGTGTGTGTGTGTGTGTGTTGTCGGTGTGTGTGTGTTGTCGGTGTGTGTGTGTGTGTCGTGTGTGTGTGTCGTGTGTTGTCGGTGTGTGTGTGTGTGTGTTGTCGGTGTGTGTGTGTGTGTTGTCGGTGTGTGTGTGTGTGTGTGTTGTCGTGTGTGTGTGTGTGTGTTGTCGGTGTGTGTGTGTGTCGTCGTGTGTGTGTGTGTGTTGTCGGTGTGTGTGTGTGTGTGTGTCGGTGTGTGTGTGTGTGTGTGTTGTCGGTGTGTGTGTGTGTGTGTGTGTGTGTGTGTTGTCGGTGTGTGTGTGTGTGTGTTGTCGGTGTGTGTGTGTGTGTGTGTGTTGTCGGTGTGTGTGTGTGTGTGTGTTGTCGGTGTGTGTGTGTGTGTGTGTTGTCGGTGTGTGTGTGTGTGTGTGTTGTCGGTGTGTGTGTGTGTGTGTTGTCGGTGTGTGTGTGTGCGTGTGTTGTCGGTGTGTGTGTGTGTGTTGTCGTGTGTGTGTGTTGTCGGTGTGTGTGTGTGTGTGTTGTCGTGTGTGTGTGTTGTCGGTGTGTGTGTGTGTGTGTTGTCGGTGTGTGTGTCGTGTGTGTGTGTGTGTGTGTGGTCGGGTGTGTGTGTGTGTGTGTTGTCGGTGTGTGTGTGTGTTGTCGTGTGTGTGTGTGTGTGTTTGTCGGTGTGTGTGTGTGTGTGTGTGTTGTCGGTGTGTGTGTGTGTGTGTCGGTGTGTGTGTGTGTGTGTGTTGTCGGTGTGTGTGTGTGTGTCGTTGTCGGTGTGTCGTGTGTGTGTTGTCGGTGTGATGTCGTGTGTTGTCGGTGTGTGTGTGTTGTCGGTGTGTGTGTCGTGTGTGTTGTGTGTGTGTTGTCGGTGTGTGTGTGTGTGTGTGTTGTCGGTGTGTGTGTGTGTGTGTCGGTGTGTGTGTGTTGTCGGTGTGTGTGTGTGTGTGTTGTCGGTGTGTGTGTGTTGTCGGTGTCGTGTGTGTGTGTGTGTGTGTGTCGGTGTGTGTGTGTGTCGTGTTGTCGTGTGTGTGGTGTGTGTGTGTTGTCGGTGTGTGTGTGTGGGTGTGTGTGTGCGTGTCGGTGTGTGTGTGTTGTCGGTGTGTGTGTGTTGTGTGTTGTCGGTGTGTGTGTGTGTGTGTTGTCGGTGTGTGCGTGTGTGTTGTCGGTGTGTGTGTGTGTGGTGTTGTCGGTGTGTGTGTGTGTGTGTGTGTCGTGTGTGTGTGTGTGTTGTCGGTGTGTGTGTGTGTGTCTGTGTTGTCGGTGTGTGTGTGTGTGTGGTGGTCGGTGTGTGCGTGTGTCGTCGTGTGTGTGTGTGTGTGTTGTCGGTGTGTGTGTGTGTGTGTGTTGTCGGTGTGTGTGTGTGTGTTGTCGGTGTGTGTGTGTGTGTGTGTTGTCGGTGTGTGTGTGTGTGTGTGTCGGCTGGTGTGTGTGTGTGTGTGTTGTCAGTGTGTGTGTGTGTGTGTTGTCGGTGTGTGTGTGTGTATGTGTTGTCCGTGTGTGTGTGTGTGTTGTCGGTGTGTGTGTGTGTGTGTTGTCGGTGTGTGTGTGTGTTGTCGGTGTGTGTGTGTTGTCGGTGTGTGTGTGTGTGTGTGTGTGTGTTGTCGGTGTGTGTGTGTGTGTGTGTGTCGGTGTGTGTGTGTGTGTTGTCGGTGTGTGTGTGTGTGTTGTCTGGTGTGTGTGTGTGTGTGTTGTCGGTGTGTGTGTGTGTGTTGTGTGTGTGTGTGTTGTCGGTGTGTGTGTGTGTGTGTTGTCGGTGTGTGTGTGTGTGTGTGTGCGTTGTTGGTGTGTGTGTGTTGTCGGTGTGTGTGCGTGTGTGTTGTCGTGTCTGTGTGTGTGTTGTCGGTGTGTGTGTGTGTGTGTTGTCAGTGTGTGTGTTGTTTGTGTTGTCGGTGTGTGTGTGTGTGTGTGTTGTCGGTGTGTGTGTGTGTGTGTGTGTGTCGGTGTGTGTGTGTGTGTGTGTTGTCGGTGTGTGTGTGTGTGTGTATTGTCGGTGTGTGTGTGTGTGTTGTCGGTGTGTGTGTGTGTTGTCGGTGTGTGTGTGTGTGTGTTGTCGGTGTGTGTGTGTGTGTTGTGTCGGTGTGTGTGTGTGTGTTGTCGGTGTGTGTGTGTGTGTGTTGTCGGTGTGTGTGTGTGTGTGTGTTGTCGGTGTGTGTGTGTGTGTGTGTGTGTGTTGTCGGTGTGTGTGTGTGTGTGTTGTCGGTGTGTGTGTGTTGTCGGTGTGTGTGTGTGTGTGTTGTCGGTGTGTGTGTGTGTGTGTGTTGTCGGTGTGTGGTGTGTTTTGTCGGTGTGTGTGTGTGTTGTCGGTGTGTGTGTGTGTTGTCAGTGTGTGTGTGTGTGTGTTGTCGGTGTGTGTGTGTGTGTGTGTGTGTTGTCGTGTGTGTGTGTGTGTTGCTGGTGTGTGTGTGTGTGTGTTGCTGGTCGTGTGTGTGTGTGTGTGTGTTGTCGGTGTGTGTGTGTGTGTTGTCGGTGTGTGTGTGTGTGTGTTGTCGGTGTGTTGTGTGTGTGTTGTCGGTGTGTGTGTGTGTGTTGTCGGTGTGTGTGTGTGGTGTGTGTGTGTGTCGGTGTGTGTGTGTGTGTTGTGTGTGTGTGTGTTGTCGGTGTGTGTGTGTGTGTTGTCGTGTGTGTGTTGTTGTCGGTGTGTGTGTGTGTGTGTTGTCGGTGTGTGTGTGCGTGTGTGTGTGTGTGTGTGTGTTGTCGGTGTGTGTGTGTGTGTTGTCGGTGTGTGTGTGTGTGTGTGTGTTGTCGGTGTGTGTGTGTGTGTGTTGTCAGTGTGTGTGTGTGTGTGTTGTCGGTGTGTGTGTGTGTATGTGTTGTCGGTGTGTGTGTGTGTGTTGTCGGTGTGTGTGTGTGTGTGTTGTCGGTGTGTGTGTGTGTGTTGTCGGTGTGTGTGTTGTCGGTGTGCGTGTGTGTGTGTGTGTGTTGTCGTGTGTGTGTGTGTGTTGTCGGTGTGTGTGTGTGTTGTCGGTGTGTGTGTGTGTGTGTTGTCGGTGTGTGTGTGTGTGTGTGTGCGTTGTCGGTGTGTGTGTGTGTGTGTTGTCGGTGTGTGTGTGTGTGTCGTGTGTGTCGTGTGTGTGTGTGTTGTCGGTGTGTGTGTGTGTGTGTCGGTCGGTGTGTGTGTGTGTGTGTTGTCAGTGTGTGTCTGTGTGTTGTCGGTGTGTGTGTGTGTGTGTGTGTGTGTTGTCGGTGTGTGTGTGTGTCTGTGTTGTCGGGTGTGTGTGTGTGTGTGTTGTCGGTGTGTGTGTGTGTTGTCGGTGTGTGTGTGTTGTCGGTGTGTGTGTGTGTGTGTGTGTGTGTTGTCGGTGTGTGTGTGTGTGTGTTGTCGGTGTGTGTGTGTGTGTTGTCGGTGTGTGTGTGTGTGTGTCGGTGTGTGTGTGTGTGTGTTGTCGTGTGTGTGTGTGTGTGTGTGTGTGTGTGTTGTCGGTGTGTGTGTGTTGTGTGTTGTCGGTGTGTGTGTGTGTGTTGTAGTGTGTTGTGTGTGTGTGTTGTCGGTGTGTGTGTGTGTGTGTGTGTGTGTTGTCGGTGTGTGTGTGTGTTGTGTGTGTGTGTGTTGTCGGTGTGTGTGTGTGTGTGTTGTCGGTGTGTGTGTGTTGTCGGTGTGTGTGTGTGTGTTGTCGGTGTGTGTGTGTGTTGTCGGTGTGTGTGTGTGTTGTCGGTGTGTGTGTGTGTGTTGTCGGTGTGTGTGTGTGTGTGTGTGTGTGTGTTGTCGGTGTGTGTGTGTGTGTGTTGTGGTGTGTGTGTGTGTGTGTGTTGTCGGTGTGTGTGTGTGTGTTGTCGGTGTGTGTGTGTGTGTGTCGGTGTGTGTGTGTGTGTGTTGTCGGTGTGTGTGTGTGTGTGTGTGTGTGTTGTCGGTGTGTGTGTGTGTGTGTGGTGTGTGTGTGTGTTGTCGGTGTGTGTGTGTGTGTTGTCGGTGTGTGTGTGTTGTGTGTGTGTGTGGTGTGTTGTCGGTGTGTGTGTGTGTGTGTGGTCGGTGTGTGTGTGGTGTGTTGTCGTGTGTGTGTGTGTGTGTGTGTTGTCGGTGTGTGTGTGTGTGTGTTGTCGTGTGTGTGTGTGTGTGTTGTCGGTGTGTGTGTGTGTGTGTTGTGGTGTGTGTGTGTGTGTTGTCGGTGTGTGTGTGTGTGTGTTGTCGGTGTGTGTGTGTGTTGTCGGTGTGTGTGTGTTGTCGTGTGTGTGTGTGTGTGTGTGTGTTGTCGGTGTGTGTGTGTGTTGTCGGTGTGTGTGTGTTGTCGGTGTGTGTGTGTGTGTGTGTGTGTTGTCGGTGTGTGTGTGTGTGTGTTGTCGGTGTGTGTGTGTGTGTTGTCGGTGTGTGTGTGTGTGTTGTCGGTGTGTGTGTGTGTGTGTTGTCGGTGTGTGTGTGTGTGTTGTGTGTGTGTGTGTTGTCGGTGTGTGTGTGTGTGTGTGTTGTCGGTGTGTGTGTGTGTGTGTTGTAGGTGTGTTGTGTGTGTGTGTTGTCGGTGTGTAGTGTGTATGTGTGTGTGTTGTCGGTGTGTGTGTGTGTTGTGTGTGTGTGTGTTGTCGTTGTGTGTGTGTGTGTTGTCGGTGTGTGTGTGTTGTCGGTGTGTGTGTGTTTTGTCGGTGTGTGTGTGTGTTGTCGGTGTGTGTGTGTGTTGTCAGTGTGTGTGTGTGTGTGTTGTCGGTGTGTGTGTGTGTGTGTGTGTGTGTGTTGTCGGTGTGTGTGTGTGTGTGTTGCTGGTGTGTGTGTGTGTGTGTGTTGTCGGTGTGTGTGTGTGTGTTGTCGGTGTGTGTGTGTGTGTGTTGTCGGTGTGTGTGTGTGTGTGTTGTCGGTGTGTGTGTGTGTGTGTGTGTGTGTTGTCGGTGTGTGTGTGTGTGTGTGTTGTGTGTGTGTGTGTTGTCGGTGTGTGTGTGTGTGTTGTCGGTGTGTGTGTGTGTGTGTGTGTGTGTTGTCGGTGTGTTGTCGGTGTGTGTGTGTGTGTGTGGTCGGTGTGTGTGTGTGTGTTGTCGGTGTGTGTGTGTGTGTGTGTTGTCGGTGTGTGTGTGTGTGTGTTGTCAGTGTGTGTGTGTGTGTGTTGTCGGTGTGTGTGTGTGTTGTGTGTTGTCGGTGTGTGTGTGTGTGTGTGTGTTGTCGGTGTGTGTGTGTGTGTGTGTTGTCGGTGTGTGTGTGTGTTGTCGGTGTGTGTGTGTTGTCGGTGTGTGTGTGTGTGTGTGTGTGTTGTCGGTGTGTGTGTGTGTGTGTTGTCGGTGTGTGTGTGTGTGTGTTGTCGGTGTGTGTGTGTGTGTGTGTCGTGTCGTGTGTGTGTGTGTGTGTGTTGTAGCTGTGTTTGTGTGTGTGTGTTGTCGGTGTGTATGTGTGTATGTGTGTGTGTTGTCGGTGTGTGTGTGTGTTGTGTGTGTGTGTGTTGTCGGTGTGTGTGTGTGTGTGTTGTCGGTGTGTGTGTGTTGTCGGTGTGTGTGTGTTTTGTCGGTGTGTGTGTGTGTTGTCGGTGTGTGTGTGTGTTGTCAGTGTGTGTGTGTGTGTGTTGTCGGTGTGTGTGTGTGTGTGTGTGTGTGTGTTGTCGGTGTGTGTGTGTGTGTGTTGCTGGTGTGTGTGTGTGTGTGTGTTGTCGGTGTGTGTGTGTGTGTTGTCGGTTTGTGTTTGTGTGTGTTGTCGGTGTGTTTGTGTGTGTGTTGTCGGTGTGTGTGTGTGTGTGTGTGTGTGTGTGTTGTCGGTGTGTGTGTGTGTGTTGTGTGTGTGTGTGTTGTCGGTGTGTGTGTGTGTGTTGTCGGTGTGTGTGTGTGTGTGTGTGTGTTGTCGGTGTGTTGTCGGTGTGTGTGTGTGTGTGTGGTCGGTGTGTGTGTGTGTGTTGTCGGTGTGTGTGTGTGTGTGTGTTGTCGGTGTGTGTGTGTGTGTGTGTTGTCAGTGTGTGTGTGTGTGTGTTGTCGGTGTGTGTGTGTTTATGTGTTGTCGGTGTGTGTGTGTGTGTTGTCGGTGTGTGTGTGTGTGTGTTGTCGGTGTGTGTGTGTGTTGTCGGTGTGTGTGTGTTGTCGGTGTGTGTGTGTGTGTGTGTGTGTTGTCGGTGTGTGTGTGTGTGTTGTCGGTGTGTGTGTGTGTGTGTTGTCGGTGTGTGTGTGTGTGTGTGTTGTCGGTGTGTGTGTGTGTGTGTTGTAGCTGTGTTTGTGTGTGTGTGTTGTCGGTGTGTATGTGTGTATGTGTGTGTGTTGTCGGTGTGTGTGTGTGTTGTGTGTGTGTGTGTTGTCGGTGTGTGTGTGTGTGTGTTGTCGGTGTGTGTGTGTTGTCGGTGTGTGTGTGTTTTGTCGGTGTGTGTGTGTGTTGTCGGTGTGTGTGTGTGTTGTCAGTGTGTGTGTGTGTGTGTTGTCGGTGTGTGTGTGTGTGTGTGTGTGTGTGTGTTGTCGGTGTGTGTGTGTGTGTGTTGCTGGTGTGTGTGTGTGTGTGTGTTGTCGGTGTGTGTGTGTGTGTTGTCGGTTTGTGTTTGTGTGTGTTGTCGGTGTGTTTGTGTGTGTGTTGTCGGTGTGTGTGTGTGTGTGTGTGTGTGTTGTCGGTGTGTGTGTGTGTGTTGTGTGTGTGTGTGTTGTCGGTGTGTGTGTGTGTGTTGTCGGTGTGTGTGTGTGTGTGTGTGTGTTGTCGGTGTGTTGTCGGTGTGTGTGTGTGTGTGTGGTCGGTGTGTGTGTGTGTGTTGTCGGTGTGTGTGTGTGTGTGTGTTGTCGGTGTGTGTGTGTGTGTGTGTTGTCAGTGTGTGTGTGTGTGTGTTGTCGGTGTGTGTGTGTTTATGTGTTGTCGGTGTGTGTGTGTGTGTGTGTGTGTGTGTGTTGTCGGTGTGTGTGTGTGTTGTCGGTGTGTGTGTGTTGTCGGTGTGTGTGTGTGTGTGTGTGTGTTGTCGGTGTGTGTGTGTGTGTTGTCGGTGTGTGTGTGTGTGTTGTCGGTGTGTATGTGTGTGTGTTGTCGGTGTGTGTGTGTGTTGTCGGTGTGTGTGTGTTGTCGGTGTGTGTGTGTGTGTGTTGTCGGTGTGTGTGTGTGTGTTGTCGGTGTGTGTGTGTGTGTGTGTTGTCGGTGTGTGTGTGTGTGTTGTGTGTGTGTGTTGTCGGTGTGTGTGTGTGTTGTCGGTGTGTGTGTGTGTGTGTGTGTGTGTGTTGTCGGTGTGTGTGTGTTGTCGGTGTGTGTGTGTGTGTGTTGTCGGTGTGTGTGTGTGTGTTTTGTTGGTGTGTGTGTGTGTGTGTGTGTGTTGTCAGTGTGTGTGTGTGTGTGTGTTGTCGGTGTGTGTGTGTGTGTGTTGTCGGTGTGTGTGTGTGTGTGTTGTCGGTGTGTGTGTGTTTTGTCGGTGTGTGTGTGTGTTGTCGGTGTGTGTGTGTGTTGTCAGTGTGTGTGTGTGTGTGTTGTCGGTGTGTGTGTGTGTGTGTGTGTGTGTGTTGTCGGTGTGTGTGTGTGTGTGTGTTGCTGGTGTGTGTGTGTGTGTGTGTTGTCGGTGTGTGTGTGTGTGTGTTGTCGGTGTGTGTGTGTGTGTGTTGTCGGTGTGTGTGTGTGTGTGTTGTCGGTGTGTGTGTGTGTGTTGTCGGTGTGTGTGTGTGTGTTGTCGGTGTGTGTGAGTGTTGTCGGTGTGTGTGTGTTGTCGGTGTGTGTGTGTGTGTGTGTGTGTGTGTGTGTTGTCGGTGTGTGCGTGTGTGTTGTCGGTGTGTGTGTTTGTTGTCGGTGTGTGTGTGTGTGTGTTGTCGGTGTGTGTGTGTGTGTGTGTGTGTGTGTGTTGTCGGTGTGTGTGTGTGTGTTGTCGGTGTGTGTGTGTGTGTGTGTGTTGTCGGTGTGTGTGTGTGTGTGTTGTCGGTGTGTGTGTGTTTATGTGTTGTCGGTGTGTGTGTGTGTGTTGTCGGTGTGTGTGTGTGTGTGTTGTCGGTGTGTGTGTGTGTTGTCGGTGTGTGTGTGTTGTCGGTGTGTGTGTGTGTGTGTGTGTGTGTTGTCGGTGTGTGTGTGTGTGTTGTCGGTGTGTGTGTGTTGTCGGTGTGTGTGTGTGTGTGTTGTCGGTGTGTGTGTGTTGTGTTTGTGTGTGTTGTCGGTGTGTGTGTGTGTGTGTTGTCGGTGTGTGTGTGTGTGTGTGTTGTCGGTGTGTGTGTGTGTGTGTTGTCGGTGTGTGTGTGTGTGTGTGTGTGTTGTCGGTGTGTTTGTGTGTTGTCGGTGTGTGTGTGTGTGTGTGTTGTTGGTGTGTGTGTGTGTGTGTTGTGTGTGTGTGTGTGTGTTGTCGGTGTGTGTGTGTGTGTGTGTGCTGTCGGTGTGTGTGTGTGTGTGTTGTCGGTGTGTGTGTGTGTGTGTGTTGTCGGTGTGTGTGTGTGTTGTCGGTGTGTGTGTGTTGTCGGTGTGTGTGTGTGTGTGTGTGTGTTGTCGGTGTGTGTGTGTGTGTGTTGTCGGTGTGTGTGTGTGTGTTGTCGGTGTGTGTGTGTGTGTTGTCGGTGTGTGTGTGTGTGTGTTGTCGGTGTGTGTGTGTGTGTTGTGTGTGTGTGTGTTGTCGGTGTGTGTGTGTGTGTGTGTTGTCGGTGTGTGTGTGTGAGTGTTGTAGGTGTGTTTGTGTGTGTGTGTTGTCGGTGTGTATGTGTGTATGTGTGTGTGTTGTCGGTGTGTGTGTGTGTTGTGTGTGTGTGTGTTGTCGGTGTGTGTGTGTGTGTGTTGTCGGTGTGTGTGTGTTGTCGGTGTGTGTGTGTTTTGTCGGTGTGTGTGTGTGTTGTCGGTGTGTGTGTGTGTTGTCAGTGTGTGTGTGTGTGTGTTGTCGGTGTGTGTGTGTGTGTGTGTGTGTGTGTTGTCGGTGTGTGTGTGTGTGTGTTGCTGGTGTGTGTGTGTGTGTGTGTTGTTGGTGTGTGTGTGTGTGTTGTCGGTTTGTGTTTGTGTGTGTTGTCGGTGTGTTTGTGTGTGTGTTGTCGGTGTGTGTGTGTGTGTGTGTGTGTGTTGTCGGTGTGTGTGTGTGTGTTGTGTGTGTGTGTGTTGTCGGTGTGTGTGTGTGTGTTGTCGGTGTGTGTGTGTGTGTGTGTGTGTTGTCGGTGTGTTGTCGGTGTGTGTGTGTGTGTGTGGTCGGTGTGTGTGTGTGTGTTGTCGGTGTGTGTGTGTGTGTGTGTTGTCGGTGTGTGTGTGTGTGTGTTGTCAGTGTGTGTGTGTGTGTGTTGTCGGTGTGTGTCTGTTTATGTGTTGTCGGTGTGTGTGTGTGTGTTGTCGGTGTGTGTGTGTGTGTGTTGTCGGTGTGTGTGTGTGTTGTCGGTGTGTGTGTGTTGTCGGTGTGTGTGTGTGTGTGTGTGTGTTGTCGGTGTGTGTGTGTGTTGTCGGTGTGTGTGTGTTGTCGGTGTGTGTGTGTGTGTGTGTGTGTTGTCGGTGTG
The DNA here is from genome assembly GCF_965601325.2 of Salmo salar. Lineage (NCBI taxonomy): Eukaryota > Metazoa > Chordata > Actinopteri > Salmoniformes > Salmonidae > Salmo > Salmo salar. The sequence continues at coordinate 445,729 of NW_027675439.1, forward strand.
TGTGTGTGTGTGTTGTCGGTGTGTGTGTGTGTGTTGTCGGTGTGTGTGTGTGTGTTGTCGGTGTCTGTGTGTGTGTGTTGTCGGTGTGTGTGTGTGTGTTGTGTGTGTGTGTGTTGTCGGTGTGTGTGTGTGTGTGTGTTGTCGGTGTGTGTGTGTGTTGTAGGTGTGTTTGTGTGTGTGTGTTGTCGGTGTGTATGTGTGTATGTGTGTGTGTTGTCGGTGTGTGTGTGTGTTGTGTGTGTGTGTGTTGTCGGTGTGTGTGTGTGTGTGTTGTCGGTGTGTGTGTGTTGTCGGTGTGTGTGTGTTTTGTCGGTGTGTGTGTGTGTTGTCGGTGTGTGTGTGTGTTGTCAGTGTGTGTGTGTGTGTGTTGTCGGTGTGTGTGTGTGTGTGTGTGTGTGTGTTGTCGGTGTGTGTGTGTGTGTGTTGCTGGTGTGTGTGTTTGTGTGTGTTGTCGGTGTGTGTGTGTGTGTTGTCGGTTTGTGTTTGTGTGTGTTGTCGGTGTGTTTGTGTGTGTGTTGTCGGTGTGTGTGTGTGTGTGTGTGTGTGTGTTGTCGGTGTGTGTGTGTGTGTTGTGTGTGTGTGTGTTGTCGGTGTGTGTGTGTGTGTTGTCGGTGTGTGTGTGTGTGTGTGTGTGTTGTCGGTGTGTTGTCGGTGTGTGTGTGTGTGTGTGGTCGGTGTGTGTGTGTGTGTTGTCGGTGTGTGTGTGTGTGTGTGTTGTCGGTGTGTGTGTGTGTGTGTTGTCAGTGTGTGTGTGTGTGTGTTGTCGGTGTGTGTGTGTTTATGTGTTGTCGGTGTGTGTGTGTGTGTTGTCGGTGTGTGTGTGTGTGTGTTGTCGGTGTGTGTGTGTGTTGTCGGTGTGTGTGTGTTGTCGGTGTGTGTGTGTGTGTGTGTGTTGTCGGTGTGTGTGTGTGTGTTGTCGGTGTGTGTGTGTGTGTTGTCGGTGTGTATGTGTGTGTGTTGTCGGTGTGTGTGTGTGTTGTCGGTGTGTGTGTGTTGTCGGTGTGTGTGTGTGTGTGTTGTCGGTGTGTGTGTGTGTGTTGTCGGTGTGTGTGTGTGTGTGTGTTGTCGGTGTGTGTGTGTGTGTTGTGTGTGTGTGTTGTCGGTGTGTGTGTGTGTTGTCGGTGTGTGTGTGTGTGTGTGTGTGTGTGTCGGTGTGTGTGTGTTGTCGGTGTGTGTGTGTGTGTGTTGTCGGTGTGTGTGTGTGTGTTTTGTTGGTGTGTGTGTGTGTGTGTGTGTGTTGTCAGTGTGTGTGTGTGTGTGTGTTGTCGGTGTGTGTGTGTGTGTGTGTGTTGTCGGTGTGTGTGTGTGTCTGTGTTGTCGGTGTGTGTGTGTGTGTGTTGCTGGTGTGTGTGTGTGTGTGTGTTGTCGGTGTGTGTGTGTGTGTGTGTTGTCGGTGTGTGTGTGTTGTCGGTGTGTGTGTGTGTGTGTGTGTGTGTGTGTGTGTGTTGTCGGTGTGTGTGTGTGTGTGTTGTCGGTGTGTGTGTGTGTGTGTGTGTGTGTGTGTTGTCAGTGTGTGTGTGTGTGTGTTGTCGGTGTGTGTGTGTGTGTGTGTGTGTGTGTGTGTGTGTTGTTGGTGTGTGTGTGTTGTCGGTGTGTGTGTGTGTGTTTTCGGTGTCTGTGTGTGTGTGTTGTCGGTGTGTGTGTGTGTGTGTTGTCAGTGTGTGTGTGTGTGTGTGTTGTCGGTGTGTGTGTGTGTGTGTGTGTTGTCGGTGTGTGTGTGTGAGTGTGTTGTCGGTGTGTGTGTGTGTGTGTGTTGTCGGTGTGTGTGTGTATTGTCGGTGTGTGTGTGTGTGTGTTGCTGGTGCGTGTGTGTGTGTGTTGTCGGTGTGTGTGTGTGTTGTCGGTGTGTGTGTGTGTGTGTTGTCGGTGTGTGTGTGTGTGTTGTCGGTGTGTATGTGTGTATGTGTGTGTGTTGTCGGTGTGTGTGTGTGTTGTGTGTGTGTGTGTTGTCGGTGTGTGTGTGTGTGTGTTGTCGGTGTGTGTGTGTGTGTGTTGTCGGTGTGTGTGTGTTTTGTCGGTGTGTGTGTGTGTTGTCGGTGTGTGTGTGTGTTGTCAGTGTGTGTGTGTGTGTGTTGTCGGTGTGTGTGTGTGTGTGTGTGTGTGTTGTCGGTGTGTGTGTGTGTGTGTTGCTGGTGTGTGTGTGTGTGTGTGTTGTCGGTGTGTGTGTGTGTGTGTTGTCGGTGTGTGTGTGTGTGTGTTGTCGGTGTGTGTGTGTGTGTGTTGTCGGTGTGTGTGTGTGTGTTGTCGGTGTGTGTGTGTGTGTTGTCGGTGTGTGTGAGTGTTGTCGGTGTGTGTGTGTTGTCGGTGTGTGTGTGTGTGTGTGTGTGTGTGTGTTGTCGGTGTGTGCGTGTGTGTTGTCGGGGTGTGTGTTTGTTGTCGGTGTGTGTGTGTGTGTGTTGTCGGTGTGTGTGTGTGTGTTGTCGGTTTGTGTTTGTGTGTGTTGTCGGTGTGTTTGTGTGTGTGTTGTCGGTGTGTGTGTGTGTGTGTGTGTGTGTTGTCGGTGTGTGTGTGTGTGTTGTGTGTGTGTGTGTTGTCGGTGTGTGTGTGTGTGTGTGGTGTGTGTGTTGTCGGTGTGTTGTCGGTGTGTGTGTGTGTGTGTGGTCGGTGTGTGTGTGTGTGTTGTCGGTGTGTGTGTGTGTGTGTGTTGTCGGTGTGTGTGTGTGTGTGTTGTCAGTGTGTGTGTGTGTGTGTTGTCGGTGTGTGTGTGTTTATGTGTTGTCGGTGTGTGTGTGTGTGTTGTCGGTGTGTGTGTGTGTGTGTGTTGTCGGTGTGTGTGTGTGTTGTCGGTGTGTGTGTGTTGTCGGTGTGTGTGTGTGTGTGTGTGTGTTGTCGGTGTGTGTGTGTTGTCGGTGTGTGTGTGTGTGTTGTCGGTGTGTATGTGTGTGTGTTGTCGGTGTGTGTGTGTGTTGTCGGTGTGTGTGTGTTGTCGGTGTGTGTGTGTGTGTGTTGTCGGTGTGTGTGTGTGTGTTGTCGGTGTGTGTGTGTGTGTGTGTTGTCGGTGTGTGTGTGTGTGTTGTGTGTGTGTGTTGTCGGTGTGTGTGTGTGTTGTCGGTGTGTGTGTGTGTGTGTGTGTGTTGTCGGTGTGTGTGTGTTGTCGGTGTGTGTGTGTGTGTGTTGTCGGTGTGTGTGTGTGTGTTTTGTTGGTGTGTGTGTGTGTGTGTGTGTGTGTTGTCAGTGTGTGTGTGTGTGTGTGTTGTCGGTGTGTGTGTGTGTGTGTGTGTTGTCGGTGTGTGTGTGTGTCTGTGTTGTCGGTGTGTGTGTGTGTGTGTTGCTGGTGTGTGTGTGTGTGTGTGTTGTCGGTGTGTGTGTGTGTGTGTTGTCGGTGTGTGTATGTTGTCGGTGTGTGTGTGTGTGTGTGTGTGTGTGTGTTGTCGGTGTGTGTGTGTGTGTGTTGTCGGTGTGTGTGTGTGTGTGTGTGTGTGTGTGTGTTGTCAGTGTGTGTGTGTGTGTGTTGTCGGTGTGTGTGTGTGTGTGTGTGTGTGTGTTGTTGGTGTGTGTGTGTTGTCGGTGTGTGTGTGTGTGTGTTGTCGGTGTCTGTGTGTGTGTGTTGTCGGTGTGTGTGTGTGTGTGTTGTCAGTGTGTGTGTGTGTGTGTGTTGTCGGTGTGTGTGTGTGTGTGTGTGTTGTCGGTGTGTGTGTGTGTGTGTGTTGTCGGTGTGTGTGTGTGTGTGTGTTGTCGGTGTGTGTGTGTATTGTCGGTGTGTGTGTGTGTGTGTTGCTGGTGCGTGTGTGTGTGTGTTGTCGGTGTGTGTGTGTGTTGTCGGTGTGTGTGTGTGTGTTTTGTCGGTATGTGTGTGTGTGTTGTCGGTGTGTATGTGTGTGTTGTCGGTGTGTGTGTGTGTGTGTTGTAGGTGTGTTTGTGTGTGTGTGTTGTCGGTGTGTATGTGTGTATGTGTGTGTGTTGTCGGTGTGTGTGTGTGTTGTGTGTGTGTGTGTTGTCGGTGTGTGTGTGTGTGTGTTGTCGGTGTGTGTGTGTGTGTGTTGTCGGTGTGTGTGTGTTTTGTCGGTGTGTGTGTGTGTTGTCGGTGTGTGTGTGTTGTCAGTGTGTGTGTGTGTGTGTTGTCGGTGTGTGTGTGTGTGTGTGTGTGTGTGTTGTCGGTGTGTGTGTGTGTGTGTTGCTGGTGTGTGTGTGTGTGTGTGTTGTCGGTGTGTGTGTGTGTGTTGTCGGTGTGTGTGTGTGTGTGTGTTGTCGGTGTGTGTGTGTGTGTTGTGTGTGTGTGTTGTCGGTGTGTGTGTGTGTTGTCGGTGTGTGTGTGTGTGTGTGTGTGTTGTCGGTGTGTGTGTGTTGTCGGTGTGTGTGTGTGTGTGTTGTCGGTGTGTGTGTGTGTGTTTTGTTGGTGTGTGTGTGTGTGTGTCTGTGTGTTGTCAGTGTGTGTGTGTGTGTGTGTTGTCGGTGTGTGTGTGTGTGTGTGTGTTGTCGGTGTGTGTGTGTGTCTGTGTTGTCGGTGTGTGTGTGTGTGTGTTGCTGGTGTGTGTGTGTGTGTGTGTTGTCGGTGTGTGTGTGTGTGTGTTGTCGGTGTGTGTATGTTGTCGGTGTGTGTGTGTGTGTGTGTGTGTGTGTGTTGTCGGTGTGTGTGTGTGTGTGTTGTCGGTGTGTGTGTGTGTGTGTGTGTGTGTGTGTGTTGTCAGTGTGTGTGTGTGTGTGTTGTCGGTGTGTGTGTGTGTGTGTGTGTGTGTGTTGTTGGTGTGTGTGTGTTGTCGGTGTGTGTGTGTGTGTGTTGTCGGTGTCTGTGTGTGTGTGTTGTCGGTGTGTGTGTGTGTGTGTTGTCAGTGTGTGTGTGTGTGTGTGTTGTCGGTGTGTGTGTGTGTGTGTGTGTTGTCGGTGTGTGTGTGTGTGTGTGTTGTCGGTGTGTGTGTGTGTGTGTGTTGTCGGTGTGTGTGTGTATTGTCGGTGTGTGTGTGTGTGTGTTGCTGGTGCGTGTGTGTGTGTGTTGTCGGTGTGTGTGTGTGTTGTCGGTGTGTGTGTGTGTGTTTTGTCGGTATGTGTGTGTGTGTTGTCGGTGTGTATGTGTGTGTTGTCGGTGTGTGTGTGTGTGTGTTGTAGGTGTGTTTGTGTGTGTGTGTTGTCGGTGTGTATGTGTGTATGTGTGTGTGTTGTCGGTGTGTGTGTGTGTTGTGTGTGTGTGTGTTGTCGGTGTGTGTGTGTGTGTGTTGTCGGTGTGTGTGTGTGTGTGTTGTCGGTGTGTGTGTGTTTTGTCGGTGTGTGTGTGTGTTGTCGGTGTGTGTGTGTTGTCAGTGTGTGTGTGTGTGTGTTGTCGGTGTGTGTGTGTGTGTGTGTGTGTGTGTTGTCGGTGTGTGTGTGTGTGTGTTGCTGGTGTGTGTGTGTGTGTGTGTTGTCGGTGTGTGTGTGTGTGTGTTGTCGGTGTGTGTGTGTGTGTGTTGTCGGTGTGTGTGTGTGTGTGTTGTCGGTGTGTGTGTGTGTGTTGTCGGTGTGTGTGTGTGTGTTGTCGGTGTGTGTGAGTGTTGTCGGTGTGTGTGTGTTGTCGGTGTGTGTGTGTGTGTGTGTGTGTGTGTGTTGTCGGTGTGTGCGTGTGTGTTGTCGGTGTGTGTGTTTGTTGTCGGTGTGTGTGTGTGTGTGTTGTCGGTGTGTGTGTGTGTGTGTGTGTGTGTGTGTTGTCGGTGTGTGTGTGTGTGTGTGTGTGTGTGTTGTCGGTGTGTGCGTGTGTGTTGTCGGTGTGTGTGTTTGTTGTCGGTGTGTGTGTGTGTTGTCGGTGTGTGTGTGTGTGTGTGTGTGTGTGTGTTGTCGGTGTGTGTGTGTGTGTTGTCGGTGTGTGTGTGTGTGTGTGTGTTGTCGGTGTGTGTGTGTGTGTGTTGTCAGTGTGTGTGTGTGTGTTGTCGGTGTGTGTGTGTTTATGTGTTGTCGGTGTGTGTGTGTGTGTGTGTTGTCGGTGTGTGTGTGTGTTGTCGGTGTGTGTGTGTTGTCGGTGTGTGTGTGTGTGTGTGTGTTGTCGGTGTGTGTGTGTGTGTTGTCGGTGTGTGTGTGTGTGTTGTGTGTGTGTGTGTGTGTTGTCGGTGTGTGTGTGTGTGTGTGTGTGCTGTCGGTGTGTGTGTGTGTGTGTTGTCTGTGTGTGTGTGTTGTCGGTGTGTGTGTGTGTGTGTGTGTGTGTTGTCGGTGTGTGTGTGTGTTGTCGGTGTTTGTGTGTGTGTGTGTTGTCAGTGTGTGTCTGTGTGTTATCGGTGTGTGTGTGTGTGTGTGTGTGTGTTGTCGGTGTGTGTGTGTGTCTGTGTTGTCGGTGTGTGTGTGTGTGTGTTGTCGGTGTGTGCGTGTGTGTTGTCGGTGTGTGTGTGTGTGTGTTGTCGGTGTGTGTGTGTGTGTGTGTGTGTTGTCGGTGTGTGTGTGTGTGTTGTCGGTGTGTGTGTGTGTGTTGTCGGTGTGTGTGTGTGTGTGTTGTCGGTGTGTGTGTGTGTGTGTGTGTGTGTTGTCAGTGTGTGTGTGTGTGTGTTGTCGGTGTGTGTGTGTTTATGTGTTGTCGGTGTGTGTGTGTGTGTTGTCGGTGTGTGTGTGTGTGTGTGTTGTCGGTGTGTGTGTGTGTTGTCGGTGTGTGTGTGTTGTCGGTGTGTGTGTGTGTGTGTGTGTGTGTGTGTTGTCGGTGTGTGTGTGTGTGTGTGTTGTCGGTGTGTGTGTGTGTGTTGTCGGTGTGTGTGTGTGTGTGTTGTCGGTGTGTGTGTGTGTGTGTTGTCGGTGTGTGTGTGTGTGTTGTGTGTGTGTGTGTTGTCGGTGTGTGTGTGTGTGTGTGTTGTCGGTGTGTGTGTGTGTGTGTGTGTGTGTGTGTGTTGTTGGTGTGTGTGTGTTGTCGGTGTGTGTGTGTGTGTTTTGTCGGTGTCTGTGTGTGTGTGTTGTCGGTGTGTGTGTGTGTGTGTTGTCAGTGTGTGTGTGTGTGTGTTGTCGGTGTGTGTGTGTGTGTGTGTTGTCGGTGTGTGTGTGTGTGTGTGTTGTCGGTGTGTGTGTGTGTGTGTTGTCGGTGTGTGTGTGTGTGTATTGTCGGTGTGTGTGTGTGTGTGTTGCTGGTGCGTGTGTGTGTGTGTTGTCGGTGTGTGTGTGTGTTGTCGGTGTGTGTGTGTGTGTGTTGTCGGTGTGTGTGTGTGTGTTGTCGGTGTGTATGTGTGTGTTGTCGGTGTGTGTGTGTGTGTGTTGTAGGTGTGTTTGTGTGTGTGTGTTGTCGGTGTGTATGTGTGTATGTGTGTGTGTTGTCGGTGTGTGTGTGTGTTGTGTGTGTGTGTATTGTCGGTGTGTGTGTGTGTGTGTGTGTTGTCGGTGTGTGTGTGTGTGTGTTGTCGGTGTGTGTGTGTTTTGTCGGTGTGTGTGTGTGTTGTCGGTGTGTGTGTGTGTTGTCAGTGTGTGTGTGTGTGTGTTGTCGGTGTGTGTGTGTGTGTGTGTGTGTGTGTTGTCGGTGTGTGTGTGTGTGTGTTGCTGGTGTGTGTGTGTGTGTGTGTGTTGTCGGTGTGTGTGTGTGTGTTGTCGGTTTGTGTTTGTGTGTGTTGTCAGTGTGTTTGTGTGTGTGTTGTCGGTGTGTGTGTGTGTGTGTGTGTGTTGTCGGTGTGTGTGTGTGTTGTGTGTGTGTGTGTTGTCGGTTTGTGTGTGTGTTGTCGGTGTGTGTGTGTGTGTGTGTGTGTTGTCGGTGTGTTGTCGGTGTGTGTGTGTGTGTGTGGTCGGTGTGTGTGTGTGTGTTGTCGGTGTGTGTGTGTGTGTGTGTTGTCGGTGTGTGTGTGTGTGTGTTGTCAGTGTGTGTGTGTGTGTGTTGTCGGTGTGTGTGTGTTTATGTGTTGTCGGTGTGTGTGTGTGTGTTGTCGGTGTGTGTGTGTGTGTGTTGTCGGTGTGTGTGTGTGTGTGTGTTGTCGGTGTGTGTGTGTGTTGTCGGTGTGTGTGTGTTGTCGGTGTGTGTGTGTGTGTGTGTGTGTGTTGTCGGTGTGTGTGTGTGTGTTGTCGGTGTGTGTGTGTTGTCGGTGTGTGTGTGTGTGTGTTGTCGGTGTGTGTGTGTTGTGTTTGTGTGTGTTGTCGGTGTGTGTGTGTGTGTGTTGTCGGTGTGTGTGTGTGTGTGTGTTGTCGGTGTGTGTGTGTGTGTGTTGTCGGTGTGTGTGTGTGTGTGTGTGTGTTGTCGGTGTGTTTGTGTGTTGTCGGTGTGTGTGTGTGTGTGTGTTGTTGGTGTGTGTGTGTGTGTTGTGTGTGTGTGTGTGTGTTGTCGGTGTGTGTGTGTGTGTGTGTGCTGTCGGTGTGTGTGTGTGTGTGTTGTCTGTGTGTGTGTGTTGTCGGTGTGTGTGTTTGTGTGTGTTGTCGGTGTGTGTGTGTGTTGTCGGTGTGTGTGTGTGTGTGTGTTGTCAGTGTGTGTCTGTGTGTTATCGGTGTGTGTGTGTGTGTGTGTTGTCGGTGTGTGTGTGTGTCTGTGTTGTCGGTGTGTGTGTGTGTGTGTTGTCGGTGTGTGCGTGTGTGTTGTCGGTGTGTGTGTGTGTGTTGTCGGTGTGTGTGTGTGTGTGTGTGTGTGTGTTGTCGGTGTGTGTGTGTGTGTTGTCGGTGTGTGTGTGTGTGTTGTCGGTGTGTGTGTGTGTGTGTTGTCGGTGTGTGTGTGTGTGTGTGTGTTGTCAGTGTGTGTGTGTGTGTGTTGTCGGTGTGTGTGTGTTTATGTGTTGTCGGTGTGTGTGTGTGTGTTGTCGGTGTGTGTGTGTGTGTGTGTTGTCGGTGTGTGTGTGTGTTGTCGGTGTGTGTGTGTTGTCGGTGTGTGTGTGTGTGTGTGTGTGTGTGTGTTGTCGGTGTGTGTGTGTGTCTGTTGTCGGTGTGTGTGTGTGTGTTGTCGGTGTGTGTGTGTGTGTGTTGTCGGTGTGTGTGTGTGTGTGTTGTCGGTGTGTGTGTGTGTGTTGTGTGTGTGTGTGTTGTCGGTGTGTGTGTGTGTGTGTGTTGTCGGTGTGTGTGTGTGTGTGTGTGTGTGTGTGTTGTTGGTGTGTGTGTGTTGTCGGTGTGTGTGTGTGTGTGTTGTCGGTGTGTGTGTGTGTGTGTGTTGTCGGTGTGTGTGTGTGTGTTGTCGGTGTGTATGTGTGTGTTGTCGGTGTGTGTGTGTGTGTTGTAGGTGTGTTTGTGTGTGTGTGTTGTCGGTGTGTATGTGTGTATGTGTGTGTGTTGTCGGTGTGTGTGTGTGTTGTGTGTGTGTGTGTTGTCGGTGTGTGTGTGTGTGTGTGTGTTGTCGGTGTGTGTGTGTGTGTGTTGTCGGTGTGTGTGTGTTTTGTCGGTGTGTGTGTGTGTTGTCGGTGTGTGTGTGTGTTGTCAGTGTGTGTGTGTGTGTGTTGTCGGTGTGTGTGTGTGTGTGTGTGTGTGTGTGTTGTCGGTGTGTGTGTGTGTGTGTTGCTGGTGTGTGTGTGTGTGTGTGTGTTGTCGGTGTGTGTGTGTGTGTTGTCGGTTTGTGTTTGTGTGTGTTGTCAGTGTGTTTGTGTGTGTGTTGTCGGTGTGTGTGTGTGTGTGTGTGTGTTGTCGGTGTGTGTGTGTGTTGTCGGTGTGTGTGTGTGTTGTCAGTGTGTGTGTGTGTGTGTTGTCGGTGTGTGTGTGTGTGTGTGTGTGTGTGTGTGTTGTCGGTGTGTGTGTGTGTGTGTTGCTGGTGTGTGTGTGTGTGTGTGTGTTGTCGGTGTGTGTGTGTGTGTTGTCGGTTTGTGTTTGTGTGTGTTGTCAGTGTGTTTGTGTGTGTGTTGTCGGTGTGTGTGTGTGTGTGTGTGTGTTGTCGGTGTGTGTGTGTGTTGTGTGTGTGTGTGTTGTCGGTGTGTGTGTGTGTGTTGTCGGTGTGTGTGTGTGTGTGTGTGTGTTGTCGGTGTGTTGTCGGTGTGTGTGTGTGTGTGTGGTCGGTGTGTGTGTTGTCGGTGTGTGTGTGTGTGTGTGTTGTCGGTGTGTGTGTGTGTGTGTTGTCAGTGTGTGTGTGTGTGTGTTGTCGGTGTGTGTGTGTTTATGTGTTGTCGGTGTGTGTGTGTGTGTTGTCGGTGTGTGTGTGTGTGTGTTGTCGGTGTGTGTGTGTGTGTGTGTTGTCGGTGTGTGTGTGTGTTGTCGGTGTGTGTGTGTTGTCGGTGTGTGTGTGTGTGTGTGTGTGTGTGTTGTCGGTGTGTGTGTGTGTGTTGTCGGTGTGTGTGTGTGTGTGTGTGTGTTTTGTCGGTGTGTGTGTGTGTTGTCGGTGTGTGTGTGTGTTGTCAGTGTGTGTGTGTGTGTGTTGTCGGTGTGTGTGTGTGTGTGTGTGTGTTGTCGGTGTGTGTGTGTGTGTGTTGCTGGTGTGTGTGTGTGTGTGTGTGTTGTCGGTGTGTGTGTGTGTGTTGTCGGTTTGTGTTTGTGTGTGTTGTCAGTGTGTTTGTGTGTGTGTTGTCGGTGTGTGTGTGTGTGTGTGTGTGTTGTCGGTGTGTGTGTGTGTTGTGTGTGTGTGTGTTGTCGGTGTGTGTGTGTGTGTTGTCGGTGTGTGTGTGTGTGTGTGTGTGTTGTCGGTGTGTTGTCGGTGTGTGTGTGTGTGTGTGGTCGGTGTGTGTGTGTGTGTTGTCGGTGTGTGTGTGTGTGTGTGTTGTCGGTGTGTGTGTGTGTGTGTTGTCAGTGTGTGTGTGTGTGTGTTGTCGGTGTGTGTGTGTTTATGTGTTGTCGGTGTGTGTGTGTGTGTTGTCGGTGTGTGTGTGTGTGTGTTGTCGGTGTGTGTGTGTGTGTGTGTTGTCGGTGTGTGTGTGTGTTGTCGGTGTGTGTGTGTTGTCGGTGTGTGTGTGTGTGTGTGTGTGTGTTGTCGGTGTGTGTGTGTGTGTTGTCGGTGTGTGTGTGTGTGTGTGTGTGTTTTGTCGGTGTGTGTGTGTGTTGTCGGTGTGTGTGTGTGTTGTCAGTGTGTGTGTGTGTGTGTTGTCGGTGTGTGTGTGTGTGTGTGTGTGTTGTCGGTGTGTGTGTGTGTGTGTTGCTGGTGTGTGTGTGTGTGTGTGTGTTGTCGGTGTGTGTGTGTGTGTTGTCGGTTTGTGTTTGTGTGTGTTGTCAGTGTGTTTGTGTGTGTGTTGTCGGTGTGTGTGTGTGTGTGTGTGTGTTGTCGGTGTGTGTGTGTGTTGTGTGTGTGTGTGTTGTCGGTGTGTGTGTGTGTGTTGTCGGTGTGTGTGTGTGTGTGTGTGTGTTGTCGGTGTGTTGTCGGTGTGTGTGTGTGTGTGTGGTCGGTGTGTGTGTGTTGTCGGTGTGTGTGTGTGTGTGTGTTGTCGGTGTGTGTGTGTGTGTGTTGTCAGTGTGTGTGTGTGTGTGTTGTCGGTGTGTGTGTGTTTATGTGTTGTCGGTGTGTGTGTGTGTGTTGTCGGTGTGTGTGTGTGTGTGTTGTCGGTGTGTGTGTGTGTGTGTGTTGTCGGTGTGTGTGTGTGTTGTCGGTGTGTGTGTGTTGTCGGTGTGTGTGTGTGTGTGTGTGTGTGTTGTCGGTGTGTGTGTGTGTGTTGTCGGTGTGTGTGTGTTGTCGGTGTGTGTGTGTGTGTGTTGTCGGTGTGTGTGTGTTGTGTTTGTGTGTGTTGTCGGTGTGTGTGTGTGTGTGTTGTCGGTGTGTGTGTGTGTGTGTGTTGTCGGTGTGTGTGTGTGTGTGTTGTCGGTGTGTGTGTGTGTGTGTGTGTGTTGTCGGTGTGTTTGTGTGTTGTCGGTGTGTGTGTGTGTGTGTGTTGTTGGTGTGTGTGTGTGTGTTGTGTGTGTGTGTGTGTGTTGTCGGTGTGTGTGTGTGTGTGTGTGCTGTCGGTGTGTGTGTGTGTGTGTTGTCTGTGTGTGTGTGTTGTCGGTGTGTGTGTGTGTGTGTGTTGTCGGTGTGTGTGTGTGTTGTCGGTGTGTGTGTGTGTGTGTGTTGTCAGTGTGTGTCTGTGTGTTATCGGTGTGTGTGTGTGTGTGTGTGTGTGTTGTCGGTGTGTGTGTGTGTCTGTGTTGTCGGTGTGTGTGTGTGTGTGTTGTCGGTGTGTGCGTGTGTGTTGTCGGTGTGTGTGTGTGTGTGTTGTCGGTGTGTGTGTGTGTGTGTGTGTGTGTGTGTTGTCGGTGTGTGTGTGTGTGTTGTCGGTGTGTGTGTGTGTGTTGTCGGTGTGTGTGTGTGTGTGTTGTCGGTGTGTGTGTGTGTGTGTGTGTTGTCAGTGTGTGTGTGTGTGTGTTGTCGGTGTGTGTGTGCGTTGTCGGTGTGTGTGTGTTGTCGGTGTGTGTGTGTGTGTGTGTTGTTGGTGTGTGTGTGTGTGTGTTGTGTGTGTGTGTGTGTGTTGTCGGTGTGTGTGTGTGTGTGTGTGCTGTCGGTGTGTGTGTGTGTGTGTTGTCTGTGTGTGTGTGTTGTCGGTGTGTGTGTGTGTGTGTGTGTTGTCGGTGTGTGTGTGTGTTGTCGGTGTGTGTGTGTGTGTGTGTTGTCAGTGTGTGTCTGTGTGTTATCGGTGTGTGTGTGTGTGTGTGTTGTCGGTGTGTGTGTGTCTGTGTTGTCGGTGTGTGTGTGTGTGTGTTGTCGGTGTGTGTGTGTGTGTGTGTGCTGTCGGTGTGTGTGTGTGTGTGTTGTCTGTGTGTGTGTGTTGTCGGTGTGTGTGTGTGTGTGTGTGTTGTCGGTGTGTGTGTGTGTTGTCGGTGTGTGTGTGTGTGTGTGTTGTCAGTGTGTGTCTGTGTGTTATCGGTGTGTGTGTGTGTGTGTGTGTGTTGTCGGTGTGTGTGTGTGTGTGTGTGTGTGTGTGTTGTCGGTGTGTGCGTGTGTGTTGTCGGTGTGTGTGTTTGTTGTCGGTGTGTGTGTGTGTGTTGTCGGTGTGTGTGTGTGTGTGTGTGTGTTGTCGGTGTGTGTGTGTGTTGTCAGTGTGTGTGTGTGTGTGTTGTCGGTGTGTGTGTGTGTGTGTGTGTTGTCGGTGTGTGTGTGTGTTGTCGGTGTGTGTGTGATGTTGGTGTGTGTGTGTGTGTGTGTGTGTGTTGTCGGTGTGTGTGTGTGTGTTGTCGGTGTGTGTGTGTTGTCGGTGTGTGTGTGTGTGTGTTGTCGGTGTGTGTGTGTGTGTGTTGTCGGTGTGTGTGTGTGTGTGTGTTGTCGGTGTGTGTGTGTGTGTGTGTGTGTTGTCGGTGTGTTTGTGTGTTGTCGGTGTGTGTGTGTGTGTGTGTTGTTGGTGTGTGTGTGTGTGTTTTGTGTGTGTGTGTGTGTGTTGTCGGTGTGTGTGTGTGTGTGTGTGCTGTTGGTGTGTGTGTGTGTGTGTTGTCTGTGTGTGTGTGTTGTCGGTGTGTGTGTGTGTGTGTGTGTGTTGTCGGTGTGTGTGTGTGTTGTCGGTGTTTGTGTGTGTGTGTGTGTGTGTTGTCGGTGTGTGTGTGTGTCTGTGTTGTCGGTGTGTGTGTGTGTGTGTTGTCGGTGTGTGCGTGTGTGTTGTCGGTGTGTGTGTGTGTGTGTGTTGTCGGTGTGTGTGTGTGTGTGTGTGTGTGTGTGTGTGTTGTCGGTGTGTGTGTGTGTGTTGTCGGTGTGTGTGTGTGTGTTGTCGGTGTGTGTGTGTGTGTGTTGTCGGTGTGTGTGTGTGTGTGTTGTCAGTGTGTGTGTGTGTGTGTTGTCGGTGTGTGTGTGTTTATGTGTTGTCGGTGTGTGTGTGTGTTGTCGGTGTGTGTGTGTGTGTGTGTTGTCGGTGTGTGTGTGTGTTGTCGGTGTGTGTGTGTTGTCGGTGTGTGTGTGTGTGTGTGTGTGTGTGTGTTGTCGGTGTGTGTGTGTGTGTGTTGTCGGTGTGTGTGTGTGTGTTGTCGGTGTGTGTGTGTGTGTGTTGTCGGTGTGTGTGTGTGTGTGTTGTCGGTGTGTGTGTGTGTGTTGTGTGTGTGTGTGTTGTCGGTGTGTGTGTGTGTGTGTGTTGTCGGTGTGTGTGTGTGTGTGTGTGTGTGTGTGTGTGTTGTTGGTGTGTGTGTGTTGTCGGTGTGTGTGTGTGTTGTCGGTGTCTGTGTGTGTGTGTTGTCGTGTGTGTGTGTGTGTGTGTTGTCAGTGTGTGTGTGTGTGTGTGTTGTCGGTGTGTGTGTGTGTGTGTGTGTTGTCGGTGTGTGTGTGTGTGTGTGTTGTCGGTGTGTGTGTGTGTGTGTGTTGTCGGTGTGTGTGTGTGTGTATTGTCGGTGTGTGTGTGTGTGTGTTGCTGGTGCGTGTGTGTGTGTGTTGTCGGTGTGTGTGTGTGTTGTCGGTGTGTGTGTGTGTGTGTTGTCGGTGTGTGTGTGTGTGTTGTCGGTGTGTATGTGTGTGTTGTCGGTGTGTGTGTGTGTGTGTTGTAGGTGTGTTTGTGTGTGTGTGTTGTCGGTGTGTATGTGTGTGTGTGTGTGTGTTGTCGGTGTGTGTGTGTGTGTTGTCGGTGTGTGTGTGTATGTGTTGTCGGTGTGTGTGTGTGTGTGTGTGTGTTGTCGGTGTGTGTGTGTGTGTTGTCGGTGTGTGTGTGTGTGTGTGTTGTCGGTGTGTGTGTGTGTGTGTTGTCAGTGTGTGTGTGTGTGTGTTGTCGGTGTGTGTGTGTTTATGTGTTGTCGGTGTGTGTGTGTGTGTTGTCGGTGTGTGTGTGTGTGTTGTCGGTGTGTGTGAGTGTTGTCGGTGTGTGTGTGTTGTCGGTGTGTGTCTGTGTGTGTGTGTGTGTGTGTGTGTTGTCGGTGTGTGCGTGTGTGTTGTCGGTGTGTGTGTGTGTGTTGTCGGTGTGTGTGTGTGTGTGTTGTCGGTGTGTGTGTGTGTGTGTTGTCGGTGTGTGTGTGTGTGTTGTCGGTGTGTGTGTGTGTGTGTTGTCGGTGTGTGTGTGTGTGTGTTCTCAGTGTGTGTGTGTGTGTGTTGTCGGTGTGTGTGTGTTTATGTGTTGTCGGTGTGTGTGTGTTGTCGTTGTGTGTGTGTGTGTGTGTGTTGTCGGTGTGTGTGTGTGTTGTCGGTGTGTGTGTGTTGTCGGTGTGTGTGTGTGTGTGTGTGTGTTGTCGGTGTGTGTGTGTGTGTGTTGTCGGTGTGTGTGTGTGTGTTGTCGGTGTGTGTGTGTGTGTGTGTTGTCGGTGTGTGTGTGTGTTGTGTGTGTGTGTGTTGTCGGTGTGTGTGTGTGTGTGTTGTCGGTGTGTGTGTGTGTGTGTTGTCGGTGTGTGTGTGTGTGTGTTGTCGGTGTGTGTGTGTGTGTTGTCGGTGTGTGTGTGTCTGTTGTCTGTGTGTGTGAGTGTTGTCGGTGTGTGTGTGTTGTCGGTGTGTGTGTGTGTGTGTGTGTGTGTGTGTGTTGTCGGTGTGTGCGTGTGTGTTGTCGGTGTGTGTGTTTGTTGTCGGTGTGTGTGTGTGTGTTGTCGGTGTGTGTGTGTGTGTGTGTGTGTTGTCGGTGTGTGTGTGTGTTGTCAGTGTGTGTGTGTGTGTGTTGTCGGTGTGTGTGTGTGTGTGTGTGTTGTCGGTGTGTGTGTGTGTTGTCGGTGTGTGTGTGATGTTGGTGTGTGTGTGTGTGTGTGTGTGTGTGTTGTCGGTGTGTGTGTGTGTGTTGTCGGTGTGTGTGTGTTGTCGGTGTGTGTGTGTTTGTGTTGTCGGTGTGTGTGTGTTGTGTGTGTGTGTGTTGTCGGTGTGTGTGTGTGTGTGTTGTCGGTGTGTGTGTGTGTGTGTGTTGTCGGTGTGTGTGTGTGTGTGTGTGTGTTGTCGGTGTGTTTGTGTGTTGTCGGTGTGTGTGTGTGTGTGTGTTGTTGGTGTGTGTGTGTGTGTTTTGTGTGTGTGTGTGTGTGTGTTGTCGGTGTGTGTGTGTGTGTGTGTGCTGTTGGTGTGTGTGTGTGTGTGTTGTCTGTGTGTGTGTGTTGTCGGTGTGTGTGTGTGTGTGTGTGTGTTGTTGGTGTGTGTGTGTGTTGTCGGTGTTTGTGTGTGTGTGTGTGTGTGTTGTCGGTGTGTGTGTGTGTCTGTGTTGTCGGTGTGTGTGTGTGTGTGTTGTCGGTGTGTGCGTGTGTGTTGTCGGTGTGTGTGTGTGTGTGTGTTGTCGGTGTGTGTGTGTGTGTGTGTGTGTGTGTGTTGTCGGTGTGTGTGTGTGTGTTGTCGGTGTGTGTGTGTGTGTTGTCGGTGTGTGTGTGTGTGTGTTGTCGGTGTGTGTGTGTGTGTGTGTGTGTTGTCAGTGTGTGTGTGTGTGTGTTGTCGGTGTGTGTGTGTTTATGTGTTGTCGGTGTGTGTGTGTGTTGTCGGTGTGTGTGTGTGTGTGTGTTGTCGGTGTGTGTGTGTGTTGTCGGTGTGTGTGTGTTGTCGGTGTGTGTGTGTGTGTGTGTGTGTGTGTGTTGTCGGTGTGTGTGTGTGTGTGTTGTCGGTGTGTGTGTGTGTGTTGTCGGTGTGTGTGTGTGTGTGTTGTCGGTGTGTGTGTGTGTGTGTTGTCGGTGTGTGTGTGTGTGTTGTGTGTGTGTGTGTTGTCGGTGTGTGTGTGTGTGTGTGTTGTCGGTGTGTGTGTGTGTGTGTGTGTGTGTGTGTGTGTTGTTGGTGTGTGTGTGTTGTCGGTGTGTGTGTGTGTTGTCGGTGTCTGTGTGTGTGTGTTGTCGGTGTGTGTGTGTGTGTGTTGTCAGTGTGTGTGTTGTGTGTGTGTTGTCGGTGTGTGTGTGTGTGTGTGTGTTGTCGGTGTGTGTGTGTGTGTGTGTTGTCGGTGTGTGTGTGTGTGTGTGTTGTCGGTGTGTGTGTGTGTGTATTGTCGGTGTGTGTGTGTGTGTGTTGCTGGTGCGTGTGTGTGTGTGTTGTCGGTGTGTGTGTGTGTGTGTCGGTGTGTGTGTGTGTGTGTTGTCGGTGTGTGTGTGTGTTGTTGTCGGTGTGTATGTGTGTGTTGTCGGTGTGTGTGTGTGTGTGTTGTGGGTGTGTTTGTGTGTGTGTGTTGTCGGTGTGTATGTGTGTATGTGTGTGTGTTGTCGGTGTGTGTGTGTGTTGTGTGTGTGTGTGTTGTCGGTGTGTGTGTGTGTGTGTTGTCGGTGTGTGTGTGTGTGTGTTGTCGGTGTGTGTGTGTTTTGTCGGTGTGTGTGTGTGTTGTCGGTGTGTGTGTGTGTGTTGTCAGTGTGTGTGTGTGTGTGTTGTCGGGGTGTGTGTGTGTGTGTGTGTGTGTGTGTTGTCGGTGTGTGTGTGTGTGTGTTGCTGTGTGTGTGTGTGTGTGTGTTGTCGGTGTGTGTGTGTGTGTGTTGTCGGTGTGTGTGTGTGTGTGTTGTCGGTGTGTGTGTGTGTGTGTTGTCGGTGTGTGTGTGTGTGTGTTGTCGGTGTGTGTGTGTGTGTTGTCGGTGTGTGTGAGTGTTGTCGGTGTGTGTGTTGTCGGTGTGTGTGTGTGTGTGTGTGTGTGTGTGTTGTCGGTGTGTGCGTGTGTGTTGTCGGTGTGTGTGTTTGTTGTCGGGGTGTGTGTGTGTGTGTGTTGTCGGTGTGTGTGTGTGTGTGTGTGTGTTGTCGGTGTGTGTGTGTGTGTTGTCGGTGTGTGTGTGTGTGTGTGTGTGTCGGTGTGTGTGTGTGTGTGTGTGTTGTCAGTGTGTGTGTGTGTGTGTTGTCGGTGTGTGTGTGTTTATGTGTTGTCGGTGTGTGTGTGTGTGTTGTCTGTGTGTGTGTGTGTGTGTGTGTTGTCGGTGTGTGTGTGTGTTGTCGGTGTGTGTGTGTTGTCGGTGTGTGTGTGTGTGTGTGTGTTGTCTGTGTGTGTGTGTGTGTTGTCGGTGTGTGTGTGTTGTCGGTGTGTGTGTGTGTGTGTTGTCGGTGTGTGTGTGTTGTGTTTGTGTGTGTTGTCGGTGTGTGTGTGTGTGTGTTGTCGGTGTGTGTGTGTGTGTGTGTGTGTTGTCGGTGTGTGTGTGTGTGTGTTGTCGGTGTGTGTGTGTGTGTGTGTGTGTGTGTTGTCAGTGTGTTTGTGTGTTGTCGGTGTGTGTGTGTGTGTGTGTGTTGGTGTGTGTGTGTGTGTGTTGTGTGTGTGTGTGTGTGTCGGTGTGTGTGTGTGTGTGTGTGCTGTCGGTGTGTGTGTGTGTGTGTTGTCTGTGTGTGTGTGTGTGTCGGTGTGTGTGTGTGTGTGTGTGTGTGTTGTCGGTGTGTGTGTGTGTTGTCGTGTGTGTGTGTGTGTGTGTGTTGTCAGTGTGTGTCTGTGTGTTATCGGTGTGTGTGTGTGTGTGTGTGTGTGTTGTCGGTGTGTGTGTGTGTCTGTGTTGTCGGTGTGTGTGTGTGTGTGTTGTCGGTGTGTGCGTGTGTGTTGTCGGTGTGTGTGTGTATGTGTTGTCGGTGTGTGTGTGTGTGTGTGTGTGTGTGTGTGTGTTGTCGGGGTGTGTGTGTGTGTGTGTTGTGGGTGTGTGTGTGTGTGTTGTCGGTGTGTGTGTGTGTGTGTTGTCGGTGTGTGTGTGTGTGTGTGTGTGTGTTGTCAGTGTGTGTGTGTGTGTGTTGTCGGTGTGTGTGTGTTTATGTGTTGTCGGTGTGTGTGTGTGTTGTCGGTGTGTGTGTGTGTGTGTGTGTTGTCGGTGTGTGTGTGTGTTGTCGGTGTGTGTGTGTTGTCGGTGTGTGTGTGTGTGTGTGTGTGTGTGTGTTGTCGGTGTGTGTGTGTGTGTGTTGTCGGTGTGTGTGTGTGTGTTGTCGGTGTGTGTGTGTGTGTGTTGTCGGTGTGTGTGTGTGTGTGTTGTCGGTGTGTGTGTGTGTGTTGTGTGTGTGTGTGTTGTCGGTGTGTGTGTGTGTGTGTGTTGTCGCGTGGTGTGTGTGTGTGTGTGTGTGTGTGTGTGTGTTGTTGGTGTGTGTGTGTTGTCGGTGTGTGTGTGTGTTGTCGGTGTCTGTGTGTGTGTGTGTTGTCGGTGTGTGTGTGTGTGTGTTGTCAGTGTGTGTGTGTGTGTGTGTGTTGTCGGTGTGTGTGTGTGTGTGTGTGTTGTCGGTGTGTGTGTGTGTGTGTGTGTTGTCGGTGTGTGTGTGTGTGTGTTGTCGGTGTGTGTGTGTGTGTGTTGTCGGTGTGTGTGAGTGTTGTCGGTGTGTGTGTTGTCGGTGTGTGTGTGTGTGTGTGTGTGTGTGTGTTGTCGGTGTGTGCGTGTGTGTTGTCGGTGTGTGTGTTTGTTGTCGGTGTGTGTGTGTGTGTGTGTTGTCGGTGTGTGTGTGTGTGTGTGTGTGTTGTCGGTGTGTGTGTGTGTGTTGTCGGTGTGTGTGTGTGTGTGTGTGTTGTCGGTGTGTGTGTGTGTGTGTGTGTTGTCGGTGTGTGCGTGTGTGTTGTCGGTGTGTGTGTGTTTATGTGTTGTCGGTGTGTGTGTGTGTGTTGTCTGTGTGTGTGTGTGTGTGTGTTGTCGGTGTGTGTGTGTGTGTTGTCGGTGTGTGTGTGTTGTCGGTGTGTGTGTGTGTGTGTGTGTGTGTGTTGTCTGTGTGTGTGTGTGTGTTGTCGGTGTGTGTGTGTTGTCGGTGTGTGTGTGTGTGTGTTGTCGGTGTGTGTGTGTTGTGTTGTGTGTGTGTTGTCGGTGTGTGTGTGTGTGTGTGTGTGTCGTGTGTGTGTGTGTGTGTGTGTCGGTGTGTGTGTGTGTGTGTTGTCGGTGTGTGTGTGTGTGTGTGTGTGTGTTGTCAGTGTGTTTGTGTGTTGTCGGTGTGTGTGTGTGTGTGTGTGTTGTTGGTGTGTGTGTGTGTGTGTTGTGTGTGTGTGTGTGTGTTGTCGGTGTGTGTGTGTGTGTGTGTGCTGTCGGTGTGTGTGTGTGTGTGTTGTCTGTGTGTGTGTGTTGTCGGTGTGTGTGTGTGTGTGTGTGTGTGTTAGTCGGTGTGTGTGTGTGTTGTCGGTGTGTGTGTGTGTGTGTGTTGTCAGTGTGTGTCTGTGTGTTATCGGTGTGTGTGTGTGTGTGTGTGTGTGTTGTCGGTGTGTGTGTGTGTCTGTGTTGTCGGTGTGTGTGTGTGTGTGTGTTGTCGGTGTGTGCGTGTGTGTTGTCGGTGTGTGTGTGTATGTGTTGTCGGTGTGTGTGTGTGTGTGTGTGTGTGTGTGTTGTCGGTGTGTGTGTGTGTGTTGTCGGTGGTGTGTGTGTGTGTTGTCGGTGTGTGTGTGTGTGTGTTGTCGGTGTGTGTGTGTGTGTGTGTGTTGTCAGTGTGTGTGTGTGTGTTTGTCGGTGTGTGTTTATGTGTTGTCGGTGTGTGTGTGTGTTGTCGGTGTGTGTGTGTGTGTGTGTTGTCGGTGTGTGTGTGTGTTGTCGGTGTGTGTGTGTTGTCGGTGTGTGTGTGTGTGTGTGTGTGTGTTGTCGGTGTGTGTGTGTGTGTGTTGTCGGTGTGTGTGTGTGTGTTGTCGGTGTGTGTGTGTGTGTGTTGTCGGTGTGTGTGTGTGTGTGTGTGTGTTGTCGGTGTGTGTGTGTGTGTTGTCGGTGTGTGTGTGTGTGTGTGTGTTGTCGGTGTGTGTGTGTGTGTGTGTGTTTGTCGGTGTGTGCGTGTGTGTTGTCGGTGTGTGTGTGTTTATGTGTTGTCGGTGTGTGTGTGTGTGTTGTCTGTGTGTGTGTGTGTGTGTGTTGTCGGTGTGTGTGTGTGTGTTGTCGGTGTGTGTGTGTTGTCGGTGTGTGTGTGTGTGTGTGTGTGTGTGTTGTCTGTGTGTGTGTGTGTGTTGTCGGTGTGTGTGTGTTGTCGGTGTGTGTGTGTGTGTGTTGTCGGTGTGTGTGTGTTGTGTTTGTGTGTGTTGTCGGTGTGTGTGTGTGTGTGTTGTCGGTGTGTGTGTGTGTGTGTGTGTTGTCGGTGTGTGTGTGTGTGTGTTGTCGGTGTGTGTGTGTGTGTGTGTGTGTTGTCAGTGTGTTTGTGTGTTGTCGGTGTGTGTGTGTGTGTGTGTTGTTGGTGTGTGTGTGTGTGTGTTGTGTGTGTGTGTGTGTGTTGTCGGTGTGTGTGTGTGTGTGTGTGCTGTCGGTGTGTGTGTGTGTGTGTTGTCTGTGTGTGTGTGTTGTCGGTGTGTGTGTGTGTGTGTGTGTGTGTGTCGGTGTGTGTGTGTGTGTTGTCGGTGTGTGTGTGTGTGTGTGTGTTGTCAGTGTGTGTCTGTGTGTTATCGGTGTGTGTGTGTGTGTGTGTGTGTGTTGTCGGTGTGTGTGTGTGTCTGTGTTGTCGGTGTGTGTGTGTGTGTGTGTGTTGTCGGTGTGTGCGTGTGTGTTGTCGGTGTGTGTGTGTATGTGTTGTCGGTGTGTGTGTGTGTGTGTGTGTGTGTGTGTGTTGTCGGTGTGTGTGTGTGTGTTGTCGGTGTGTGTGTGTGTGTTGTCGTGTGTGTGTGTGTGTGTTGTCGGTGTGTGTGTGTGTGTGTGTGTTGTCAGTGTGTGTGTGTGTGTGTTGTCGGTGTGTGTTTATGTGTTGTCGGTGTGTGTGTGTGTTGTCAGTGTGTGTGTGTGTGTGTGTTGTCGGTGTGTGTGTGTGTTGTCGGTGTGTGTGTGTTGTCGGTGTGTGTGTGTGTGTGTGTGTGTGTGTTGTCGGTGTGTGTGTGTGTGTGTTGTCGGTGTGTGTGTGTGTGTTGTCGGTGTGTGTGTGTGTGTGTTGTCGTGTGTGTGTGTGTGTGTTGTCGGTGTGTGTGTGTGTGTTGTGTGTGTGTGTGTTGTCGGTGTGTGTGTGTGTGTGTGTTGTCGGTGTGTGTGTGTGTGTGTGTGTGTGTGTGTGTGTTGTTGGTGTGTGTGTGTTGTCGGTGTGTGTGTGTGTTGTCGGTGTCTGTGTGTGTGTGTTGTCGGTGTGTGTGTGTGTGTGTTGTCAGTGTGTGTGTGTGTGTGTGTTGTCGGTGTGTGTGTGTGTGTGTGTGTTGTCGGTGTGTGTGTGTGTGTGTGTTGTCGGTGTGTGTGTGTGTGTGTGTTGTCGTGTGTGTGTGTGTGCATTGTCGGTGTGGTGTGTTGTGTGTGTGTTGCTGGTGCGTGTGTGTGTGTGTGTGTGTGTGTGTGTGTGTGTTGTCGGTGTGTGTGTGTGTGTGTTGCCGGGTGTGTGTGTGTGTGTTGTCGCTGTGTATGTGTGTGTTGTCGGTGTGTGTGTGTGTGTGTTGTAGGTGTGTTTGTGTGTGTGTGTTGTCGGTGTGTAGTGTGTGTATGTGTGTGTGTTGTCGGTGTGTGTGTGTGTTGTGTGTGTGTGTGTTGTCGGTGTGTGTGTGTGTGTGTTGTCGGTGTGTGTGTGTGTGTGTTGTCGGTGTGTGTGTGTTTTGTCGGTGTGTGTGTGTGTTGTCGGTGTGTGTGTGTGTTGTCAGTGTGTGTGTGTGTGTGTTGTCGGTGTGTGTGTGTGTGTGTGTGTGTGTCGGTGTGTGTGTGTGTGTGTTGCTGGTGTGTGTGTGTGTGTGTGTTGTCGGTGTGTGTGTGTGTGTGTGTTGTCGGTGTGTGTGTGTGTGTGTTGTCGGTGTGTGTGTGTGTGTGTTGTCGGTGTGTGTGTGTGTGTTGTCGGTGTGTGTGTGTGTGTGTTGTCGGTGTGTGTGAGTGTTGTCGGTGTGTGTGTTGTCGGTGTGTGTGTGTGTGTGTGTGTGTGTGTGTGTGTGTGTCGTGTGTGTGCGTGTGTGTTGTCGGTGTGTGTGTTTGTTGTCGGTGTGTGTGTGTGTGTGTGTTGTCGGTGTGTGTGTGTGTGTGTGTGTGTTGTCGGTGTGTGTGTGTGTGTTGTCGGTGTGTGTGTGTGTGTGTGTGTTGTCGGTGTGTGTGTGTGTGTGTGTGTTGTCAGTGTGTGTGTGTGTGTGTTGTCGGTGTGTGTGTGTTTATGTGTTGTCGGTGTGTGTGTGTGTGTTGTCTGTGTGTGTGTGTGTGTGTGTTGTCGGTGTGTGTGTGTGTTGTCGGTGTGTGTGTGTTGTCGGGGTGTGTGTGTGTGTGTGTGTGTTGTCTGTGTGTGTGTGTGTTGTCGGTGTGTGTGTGTTGTCGGTGTGTGTGTGTGTGTGTTGTCGGTGTGTGTGTGTGTGTTTGTGTGTGTTGTCGGTGTGTGTGTGTGTGTGTTGTCGGTGTGTGTGTGTGTGTGTGTGTTGTCGGTGTGTGTGTGTGTGTGTCGGTGGTGTGTGTGTGTGTGTGTGTGTTGTCAGTGTGTTTGTGTGTTGTCGGTGTGTGTGTGTGTGTGTGTTGTTGGTGTGTGTGTGTGTGTGTGTGTGTGTGTGTGTGTGTTGTCGGTGTGTGTGTGTGTGTGTTGTCGGTGTGTGTGTGTGTGTTGTCGGTGTGTGTGTGTGTGTGTGTTGTCGGTGTGTGTGTGTGTGTTGTCGGTGTGTGTGTGTGTGTGTTGTCGGTGTGTGTGTGTGTGTGTTGTCGGTGTGTGTGTGTGTGTGTTGTGTGTGTGTGTGTTGTCGGTGTGTGTGTGTGTGTGTGTTGTCGGTGTGTGTGTGTGTGTGTGTGTGTGTGTGTGTGTTGTTGGTGTGTGTGTGTTGTCGGTGTGTGTGTGTGTGTTGTCGGTGTCTGTGTGTGTGTGTTGTCGGTGTGTGTGTGTGTGTGTTGTCAGTGTGTGTGTGTGTGTGTGTTGTCGGTGTGTGTGTGTGTGTGTGTGTTGTCGGTGTGTGTGTGTGTGTGTGTTGTCGGTGTGTGTGTGTGTGTGTTGTCGGTGTGTGTGTGTGTGTTGTCGGTGTGTGTGAGTGTTGTCGGTGTGTGTGTTGTCGGTGTGTGTGTGTGTGTGTGTGTGTGTGTGTTGTCGGTGTGTGCGTGTGTGTTGTCGGTGTGTGTGTTTGTTGTCGGTGTGTGTGTGTGTGTGTGTTGTCGGTGTGTGTGTGTGTGTGTGTGTTGTCGGTGTGTGTGTGTGTGTTGTCGGTGTGTGTGTGTGTGTGTGTGTTGTCGGTGTGTGTGTGTGTGTGTGTGTTGTCGGTGTGTGCGTGTGTGTTGTCGGTGTGTGTGTGTTTATGTGTTGTCGGTGTGTGTGTGTGTGTTGTCTGTGTGTGTGTGTGTGTGTGTTGTCGGTGTGTGTGTGTGTGTTGTCGGTGTGTGTGTGTTGTCGGTGTGTGTGTGTGTGTGTGTGTGTGTGTTGTCTGTGTGTGTGTGTGTGTTGTCGGTGTGTGTGTGTTGTCGGTGTGTGTGTGTGTGTGTTGTCGGTGTGTGTGTGTTGTGTTTGTGTGTGTTGTCGGTGTGTGTGTGTGTGTGTTGTCGGTGTGTGTGTGTGTGTGTGTTGTCGGTGTGTGTGTGTGTGTGTTGTCGGTGTGTGTGTGTGTGTGTGTGTGTTGTCAGTGTGTTTGTGTGTTGTCGGTGTGTGTGTGTGTGTGTGTTGTTGGTGTGTGTGTGTGGTGTGTTGTGTGTGTGTGTGTGTGTTGTCGGTGTGTGTGTGTGTGTGTGTGCTGTCGGTGTGTGTGTGTGTGTGTTGTCTGTGTGTGTGTGTTGTCGGTGTGTGTGTGTGTGTGTGTGTGTGTTGTCGGTGTGTGTGTGTGTTGTCGGTGTGTGTGTGTGTGTGTGTTGTCAGTGTGTGTCTGTGTGTTATCGGTGTGTGTGTGTGTGTGTGTGTGTGTTGTCGGTGTGTGTGTGTGTCTGTGTTGTCGGTGTGTGTGTGTGTGTGTGTTGTCGGTGTGTGCGTGTGTGTTGTCGGTGTGTGTGTGTATGTGTTGTCGGTGTGTGTGTGTGTGTGTGTGTGTGTGTGTGTTGTCGGTGTGTGTGTGTGTGTTGTCGGTGTGTGTGTGTGTGTTGTCGGTGTGTGTGTGTGTGTGTTGTCGGTGTGTGTGTGTGTGTGTGTGTTGTCAGTGTGTGTGTGTGTGTGTTGTCGGTGTGTGTTTATGTGTTGTCGGTGTGTGTGTGTGTTGTCGGTGTGTGTGTGTGTGTGTGTTGTCGGTGTGTGTGTGTGTTGTCGGTGTGTGTGTGTTGTCGGTGTGTGTGTGTGTGTGTGTGTGTGTGTTGTCGGTGTGTGTGTGTGTGTTGTCGGTGTGTGTGTGTGTGTTGTCGGTGTGTGTGTGTGTGTGTTGTCGGTGTGTGTGTGTGTGTGTTGTCGGTGTGTGTGTGTGTGTTGTGTGTGTGTGTGTTGTCGGTGTGTGTGTGTGTGTGTGTTGTCGGTGTGTGTGTGTGTGTGTGTGTGTGTGTGTGTGTTGTTGGTGTGTGTGTGTTGTCGGTGTGTGTGTGTGTTGTCGGTGTCTGTGTGTGTGTGTTGTCGGTGTGTGTGTGTGTGTGTTGTCAGTGTGTGTGTGTGTGTGTGTTGTCGGTGTGTGTGTGTGTGTGTGTGTTGTCGGTGTGTGTGTGTGTGTGTGTTGTCGGTGTGTGTGTGTGTGTGTGTTGTCGGTGTGTGTGTGTGTGTATTGTCGGTGTGTGTGTGTGTGTGTTGCTGGTGCGTGTGTGTGTGTGTTGTCGGTGTGTGTGTGTGTTGTCGGTGTGTGTGTGTGTGTGTTGCCGGTGTGTGTGTGTGTGTTGTCGCTGTGTATGTGTGTGTTGTCGGTGTGTGTGTGTGTGTGTTGTAGGTGTGTTTGTGTGTGTGTGTTGTCGGTGTGTATGTGTGTATGTGTGTGTGTTGTCGGTGTGTGTGTGTGTTGTGTGTGTGTGTGTTGTCGGTGTGTGTGTGTGTGTGTTGTCGGTGTGTGTGTGTGTGTGTTGTCGGTGTGTGTGTGTTTTGTCGGTGTGTGTGTGTGTTGTCGGTGTGTGTGTGTGTTGTCAGTGTGTGTGTGTGTGTGTTGTCGGTGTGTGTGTGTGTGTGTGTGTGTGTGTGTTGTCGGTGTGTGTGTGTGTGTGTTGCTGGTGTGTGTGTGTGTGTGTGTTGTCGGTGTGTGTGTGTGTGTGTTGTCGGTGTGTGTGTGTGTGTGTTGTCGGTGTGTGTGTGTGTGTGTTGTCGGTGTGTGTGTGTGTGTTGTCGGTGTGTGTGTGTGTGTTGTCGGTGTGTGTGAGTGTTGTCGGTGTGTGTGTTGTCGGTGTGTGTGTGTGTGTGTGTGTGTGTGTGTGTGTTGTCGGTGTGTGCGTGTGTGTTGTCGGTGTGTGTGTTTGTTGTCGGTGTGTGTGTGTGTGTGTGTTGTCGGTGTGTGTGTGTGTGTGTGTGTGTTGTCGGTGTGTGTGTGTGTGTTGTCGGTGTGTGTGTGTGTGTGTGTGTTGTCGGTGTGTGTGTGTGTGTGTGTGTTGTCAGTGTGTGTGTGTGTGTGTTGTCGGTGTGTGTGTGTTTATGTGTTGTCGGTGTGTGTGTGTGTGTTGTCTGTGTGTGTGTGTGTGTGTGTTGTCGGTGTGTGTGTGTGTTGTCGGTGTGTGTGTGTTGTCGGTGTGTGTGTGTGTGTGTGTGTTGTCTGTGTGTGTGTGTGTGTTGTCGGTGTGTGTGTGTTGTCGGTGTGTGTGTGTGTGTGTTGTCGGTGTGTGTGTGTTGTGTTTGTGTGTGTTGTCGGTGTGTGTGTGTGTGTGTTGTCGGTGTGTGTGTGTGTGTGTGTTGTCGGTGTGTGTGTGTGTGTGTTGTCGGTGTGTGTGTGTGTGTGTGTGTGTTGTCAGTGTGTTTGTGTGTTGTCGGTGTGTGTGTGTGTGTGTGTTGTTGGTGTGTGTGTGTGTGTGTTGTGTGTGTGTGTGTGTGTTGTCGGTGTGTGTGTGTGTGTGTGTGCTGTCGGTGTGTGTGTGTGTGTGTTGTCTGTGTGTGTGTGTTGTCGGTGTGTGTGTGTGTGTGTGTGTGTTGTCGGTGTGTGTGTGTGTTGTCGGTGTGTGTGTGTGTGTGTGTTGTCAGTGTGTGTCTGTGTGTTATCGGTGTGTGTGTGTGTGTGTGTGTGTGTTGTCGGTGTGTGTGTGTGTCTGTGTTGTCGGTGTGTGTGTGTGTGTGTTGTCGGTGTGTGCGTGTGTGTTGTCGGTGTGTGTGTGTATGTGTTGTCGGTGTGTGTGTGTGTGTGTGTGTGTGTGTGTGTTGTCGGTGTGTGTGTGTGTGTTGTCGGTGTGTGTGTGTGTGTTGTCGGTGTGTGTGTGTGTGTGTTGTCGGTGTGTGTGTGTGTGTGTGTGTGTGTTGTCAGTGTTTGTGTGTGTGTGTTGTCGGTGTGTGTGTGTTTATGTGTTGTCGGTGTGTGTGTGTGTGTTGTCGGTGTGTGTGTGTGTGTGTGTTGTCTGTGTGTGTGTGTGTTGTCGGTGTGTGTGTGTTGTCGGTGTGTGTGTGTGTGTGTGTGTGTGTGTGTTGTCGGTGTGTGTGTGTGTGTGTTGTCGGTGTGTGTGTGTGTGTTGTCGGGGTGTGTGTGTGTGTGTTGTCGGTGTGTGTGTGTGTGTGTTGTCGGTGTGTGTGTGTGTGTTGTGTGTGTGTGTGTTGTCGGTGTGTGTGTGTGTGTGTGTTGTCGGTGTGTGTGTGTGTGTGTGTGTGTGTGTGTTGTTGGTATGTGTGTGTTGTCGGTGTGTGTGTGTGTGTGTTGTCGGTGTCTGTGTGTGTGTGTTGTCGGTGTGTGTGTGTGTGTGTTGTCAGTGTGTGTGTGTGTGTGTGTTGTCGGTGTGTGTGTGTGTGTGTGTGTTGTCGGTGTGTGTGTGTGTGTGTGTTGTCGGTGTGTGTGTGTGTGTGTGTTGTCGGTGTGTGTGTGTGTGTTGTCAGTGTGTGTGTGTGTGTGTTGTCGGTGTGTGTGTGTTTATGTGTTGTCGGTGTGTGTGTGTGTTGTCGGTGTGTGTGTGTGTGTGTGTTGTCGGTGTGTGTGTGTGTTGTCGGTGTGTGTGTGTTGTCGGTGTGTGTGTGTGTGTGTGTGTGTGTGTTGTCGGTGTGTGTGTGTGTGTGTTGTCGGTGTGTGTGTGTGTGTTGTCGGTGTGTGTGTGTGTGTGTGTTGTCGGTGTGTGTGTGTGTGTGTTGTCGGTGTGTGTGTGTGTGTTGTGTGTGTGTGTGTTGTCGGTGTGTGTGTGTGTGTGTGTTGTCGGTGTGTGTGTGTGTGTGTGTGTGTGTGTGTGTGTGTTGTTGGTGTGTGTGTGTTGTCGGTGTGTGTGTGTGTGTGTTGTCGGTGTCTGTGTGTGTGTGTTGTCGGTGTGTGTGTGTGTGTGTTGTCAGTGTGTGTGTGTGTGTGTGTTGTCGGTGTGTGTGTGTGTGTGTGTGTTGTCGGTGTGTGTGTGTGTGTGTGTTGTCGGTGTGTGTGTGTGTGTGTGTGTTGTCGGTGTGTGTGTGTATTGTCGGTGTGTGTGTGTGTGTGTTGCTGGTGCGTGTGTGTGTGTGTTGTCGGTGTGTGTGTGTGTTGTCGGTGTGTGTGTGTGTGTGTTGTCGGTGTGTGTGTGTGTGTTGTCGGTGTGTATGTGTGTGTTGTCGGTGTGTGTGTGTGTGTGTTGTAGGTGTGTTTGTGTGTGTGTGTTGTCGGTGTGTATGTTTGTATGTGTGTGTGTTGTCGGTGTGTGTGTGTGTTGTGTGTGTGTGTGTTGTCGGTGTGTGTGTGTGTGTGTTGTCGGTGTGTGTGTGTGTGTGTTGTCGGTGTGTGTGTGTTTTGTCGGTGTGTGTGTGTGTTGTCGGTGTGTGTGTGTGTTGTCAGTGTGTGTGTGTGTGTGTTGTCGGTGTGTGTGTGTGTGTGTGTGTGTGTGTTGTCGGTGTGTGTGTGTGTGTGTTGCTGGTGTGTGTGTGTGTGTGTGTTGTCGGTGTGTGTGTGTGTGTGTTGTCGGTGTGTGTGTGTGTGTGTTGTCGGTGTGTGTGTGTGTGTGTTGTCGGTGTGTGTGTGTTGTCGGTGTGTGTGTGTGTGTTGTCGGTGTGTGTGAGTGTTGTCGGTGTGTGTGTGTTGTCGGTGTGTGTGTGTGTGTGTGTGTGTGTGTTGTCGGTGTGTGCGTGTGTGTTGTCGGTGTGTGTGTTTGTTGTCGGTGTGTGTGTGTGTGTGTTGTCGGTGTGTGTGTGTGTGTGTGTGTGTGTGTGTTGTCGGTGTGTGTGTGTGTGTTGTCGGTGTGTGTGTGTGTGTGTGTGTTGTCGGTGTGTGTGTGTGTGTGTTGTCAGTGTGTGTGTGTGTGTGTGTTGTCGGTGTGTGTGTGTGTGTGTGTTGTCGGTGTGTGTGTGTATTGTCGGTGTGTGTGTGTGTGTGTTGCTGGTGCGTGTGTGTGTGTGTTGTCGGTGTGTGTGTGTGTTGTCGGTGTGTGTGTGTGTGTGTTGTCGGTGTGTGTGTGTGTGTTGTCGGTGTGTATGTGTGTGTTGTCGGTGTGTGTGTGTGTGTGTTGTAGGTGTGTTTGTGTGTGTGTGTTGTCGGTGTGTATGTTTGTATGTGTGTGTGTTGTCGGTGTGTGTGTGTGTTGTGTGTGTGTGTGTTGTCGGTGTGTGTGTGTGTGTGTTGTCGGTGTGTGTGTGTGTGTGTTGTCGGTGTGTGTGTGTTTTGTCGGTGTGTGTGTGTGTTGTCGGTGTGTGTGTGTGTTGTCAGTGTGTGTGTGTGTGTGTTGTCGGTGTGTGTGTGTGTGTGTGTGTGTGTGTTGTCGGTGTGTGTGTGTGTGTGTTGCTGGTGTGTGTGTGTGTGTGTGTTGTCGGTGTGTGTGTGTGTGTGTTGTCGGTGTGTGTGTGTGTGTGTTGTCGGTGTGTGTGTGTGTGTGTTGTCGGTGTGTGTGTGTGTGTTGTCGGTGTGTGTGTGTGTGTTGTCGGTGTGTGTGAGTGTTGTCGGTGTGTGTGTGTTGTCGGTGTGTGTGTGTGTGTGTGTGTGTGTGTTGTCGGTGTGTGCGTGTGTGTTGTCGGTGTGTGTGTTTGTTGTCGGTGTGTGTGTGTGTGTGTTGTCGGTGTGTGTGTTGTCGGTGTGTGTGTGTGTGTGTGTGTTGTCGGTGTGTGTGTGTGTGTGTTGTCAGTTTGTGTGTGTGTGTGTTGTCGGTGTGTGTGTGTTTATGTGTTGTCGGTGTGTGTGTGTGTGTTGTCGGTGTGTGTGTGTGTGTTGTCGGTGTGTTGTCGGTGTGTGTGTGTGTGTGTTGTCGGTGTGTGTGTGTGTGTTGTCGGTGTGTGTGTGTTGTCGGTGTGTGTGTGTGTGTGTTGTCGGTGTGTGTGTGTTGTGTTTGTGTGTGTTGTCGGTGTGTGTGTGTGTGTGTTGTCGGTGTGTGTGTGTGTGTGTGTTGTCGGTGTGTGTGTGTGTGTGTGTGTTGTCGGTGTGTGTGTGTGTGTGTGTGTGTTGTCGGTGTGTTTGTGTGTTGTCGGTGTGTGTGTGTGTGTGTGTTGTTGGTGTGTGTGTGTGTGTGTTGTGTGTGTGTGTGTGTGTTGTCGGTGTGTGTGTGTGTGTGTGTGCTGTCGGTGTGTGTGTGTGTGTTGTCTGTGTGTGTGTGTTGTCGGTGTGTGTGTGTGTGTGTGTGTGTGTTGTCGGTGTGTGTGTGTGTGTGTGTGTGTTGTCAGTGTGTGTCTGTGTGTTATCGGTGTGTGTGTGTGTGTGTGTGTGTGTTGTCGGTGTGTGTGTGTGTCTGTGTTGTCGGTGTGTGTGTGTGTGTGTTGTCGGTGTGTGCGTGTGTGTTGTCGGTGTGTGTGTGTGTGTGTTGTCGGTGTGTGTGTGTGTGTGTGTGTGTGTGTTGTCGGTGTGTGTGTGTGTGTTGTCGGTGTGTGTGTGTGTATTGTCGGTGTGTGTGTGTGTGTGTTGTCGGTGTGTGTGTGTGTGTGTGTGTGTTGTCAGTGTGTGTGTGTGTGTGTGTTGTCGGTGTGTGTGTGTTTATGTGTTGTCGGTGTGTGTGTGTGTGTTGTCGGTGTGTGTGTGTGTGTGTGTTGTCGGTGTATGTGTGTGTTGTCGGTGTGTGTGTGTTGTCGGTGTGTGTGTGTGTGTGTGTGTGTGTGTGTTGTCGGTGTGTGTGTGTGTGTGTTGTCGGTGTGTGTGTGTGTGTGTGTTGTCGGTGTGTGTGTGTGTGTTGTCGGTGTGTGTGTGTGTGTGTTGTCGGTGTGTGTGTGTGTGTTGTGTGTGTGTGTGTTGTCGGTGTGTGTGTGTGTGTGTGTTGTCGGTGTGTGTGTGTGTGTGTGTGTGTGTGTGTTGTTGGTGTGTGTGTGTTGTCGGTGTGTGTGTGTGTGTGTTGTCGGTGTCTGTGTGTGTGTGTTGTCGGTGTGTGTGTGTGTGTGTTGTCAGTGTGTGTGTGTGTGTGTGTTGTCGGTGTGTGTGTGTGTGTGTGTTGTCGGTGTGTGTGTGTGTGTGTTGTCGGTGTGTGTGTGTGTGTATTGTCGGTGTGTGTGTGTGTGTGTTGCTGGTGCGTGTGTGTGTGTGTTGTCGGTGTGTGTGTGTGTTGTCGGTGTGTGTGTGTGTGTGTTGTCGGTGTGTGTGTGTGTGTTGTCGGTGTGTATGTGTGTGTTGTCGGTGTGTGTGTGTGTGTGTTGTAGTTGTGTTTGTGTGTGTGTGTTGTCGGTGTGTATGTGTGTATGTGTGTGTGTTGTCGGTGTGTGTGTGTGTTGTGTGTGTGTGTGTTGTCGGTGTGTGTGTGTGTGTGTGTGTTGTCGGTGTGTGTGTGTGTGTGTTGTCGGTGTGTGTGTGTTTTGTCGGTGTGTGTGTGTGTTGTCGGTGTGTGTGTGTGTTGTCAGTGTGTGTGTGTGTGTGTTGTCGGTGTGTGTGTGTGTGTGTGTGTTGTCGGTGTGTGTGTGTGTTGCTGGTGTGTGTGTGTGTGTGTGTGTTGTCGGTGTGTGTGTGTGTGTTGTCGGTTTGTGTTTGTGTGTGTTGTCAGTGTGTTTGTGTGTGTGTTGTCGGTGTGTGTGTGTGTGTGTGTGTTGTCGGTGTGTGTGTGTGTTGTGTGTGTGTGTGTTGTCGGTGTGTGTGTGTGTGTTGTCGGTGTGTGTGTGTGTGTGTGTGTGTGTTGTCGGTGTGTTGTCGGTGTGTGTGTGTGTGTGTGGTCGGTGTGTGTGTGTGTGTGTGTTGTCGGTGTGTGTGTGTGTGTGTTGTCAGTGTGTGTGTGTGTGTGTTGTCGGTGTGTGTGTGTTTATGTGTTGTCGGTGTGTGTGTGTGTGTTGTCGGTGTGTGTGTGTGTGTGTTGTCGGTGTGTGTTTGCGTTGTCGGTGTGTGTGTGTTGTCGGTGTGTGTGTGTGTGTGTGTTGTTGGTGTGTGTGTGTGTGTGTTGTGTGTGTGTGTGTGTGTGTTGTCGGTGTGTGTGTGTGTGTGTGTGCTGTCGGTGTGTGTGTGTGTGTGTTGTCTGTGTGTGTGTGTTGTCGGTGTGTGTGTGTGTGTGTGTGTGTTGTCGGTGTGTGAGTGTGTGTGTGTGTTGTCAGTGTGTGTCTGTGTGTTATCGGTGTGTGTGTGTGTCTGTGTTGTCGGTGTGTGTGTGTGTGTGTTGTCGGTGTGTGCGTGTGTGTTGTCGGTGTGTGTGTGTGTGTGTTGTCGGTGTGTGTGTGTGTGTGTGTGTGTTGTCGGTGTGTGTGTGTGTGTTGTCGGTGTGTGTGTGTGTGTTGTCGGTGTGTGTGTGTGTGTGTTGTCGGTGTGTGTGTGTGTGTGTGTGTGTGTGTTGTCAGTGTGTGTGTGTGTGTGTTGTCGGTGTGTGTGTGTTTATGTGTTGTCGGTGTGTGTGTGTGTGTTGTCGGTGTGTGTGTGTGTGTGTGTTGTCGGTGTGTGTGTGTGTTGTCGGTGTGTGTGTGTTGTCGGTGTGTGTGTGTGTGTGTGTGTGTGTGTGTGTTGTCGGTGTGTGTGTGTGTGTGTTGTCGGTGTGTGTGTGTGTGTTGTCGGTGTGTGTGTGTGTGTTGTCGGTGTGTGTGTGTGTGTGTGTTGTCGGTGTGTGTGTGTGTGTGTGTGTGTGTGTGTTGTTGGTGTGTGTGTGTTGTCGGTGTGTATGTGTGTGTTGTCGGTGTGTGTGTGTGTGTGTTGTAGGTGTGTTTGTGTGTGTGTGTTGTCGGTGTGTATGTGTGTATGTGTGTGTGTTGTCGGTGTGTGTGTGTGTTGTGTGTGTGTGTGTTGTCGGTGTGTGTGTGTGTGTGTTGTCGGTGTGTGTGTGTGTGTGTTGTCGGTGTGTGTGTGTTTTGTCGGTGTGTGTGTGTGTTGTCGGTGTGTGTGTGTGTTGTCAGTGTGTGTGTGTGTGTGTTGTCGGTGTGTGTGTGTGTGTGTGTGTGTGTGTTGTCGGTGTGTGTGTGTGTGTGTTGCTGGTGTGTGTGTGTGTGTGTGTTGTCGGTGTGTGTGTGTGTGTTGTCGGTTTGTGTTTGTGTGTGTTGTCGGTGTGTTTGTGTGTGTGTTGTCGGTGTGTGTGTGTGTGTGTGTGTGTGTTGTCGGTGTGTGTGTGTTGTGTGTGTGTGTGTTGTCGGTGTGTGTGTGTGTGTTGTCGGTGTGTGTGTGTGTGTGTGTGTGTTGTCGGTGTGTTGTCGGTGTGTGTGTGTGTGTGTGGTCGGTGTGTGTGTGTGTGTTGTCGGTGTGTGTGTGTGTGTGTTGTCGGTGTGTGTGTGTGTGTGTTGTCAGTGTGTGTGTGTGTGTGTTGTCGGTGTGTGTGTGTTTATGTGTTGTCGGTGTGTGTGTGTGTGTTGTCGGTGTGTGTGTGTGTGTGTTGTCGGTGTGTGTGTGTGTTGTCGGTGTGTGTGTGTTGTCGGTGTGTGTGTGTGTGTGTGTGTGTTGTCGGTGTGTGTGTGTGTGTTGTCGGTGTGTGTGTGTGTGTTGTCGGTGTGTATGTGTGTGTGTTGTCGGTGTGTGTGTGTGTTGTCGGTGTGTGTGTGTTGTCGGTGTGTGTGTGTGTGTGTTGTCGGTGTGTGTGTGTGTGTGTTGTCGGTGTGTGTGTGTGTGTGTTGTCAGTTTGTGTGTGTGTGTGTTGTCGGTGTGTGTGTGTTTATGTGTTGTCGGTGTGTGTGTGTGTGTTGTCGGTGTGTGTGTGTGTGTTGTCGGTGTGTTGTCGGTGTGTGTGTGTGTGTGTTGTCGGTGTGTGTGTGTGTGTTGTCGGTGTGTGTGTGTTGTCGGTGTGTGTGTGTGTGTGTTGTCGGTGTGTGTGTGTTGTGTTTGTGTGTGTTGTCGGTGTGTGTGTGTGTGTGTTGTCGGTGTGTGTGTGTGTGTGTGTTGTCGGTGTGTGTGTGTGTGTGTGTGTTGTCGGTGTGTGTGTGTGTGTGTGTGTGTTGTCGGTGTGTTTGTGTGTTGTCGGTGTGTGTGTGTGTGTGTGTTGTTGGTGTGTGTGTGTGTGTGTTGTGTGTGTGTGTGTGTGTTGTCGGTGTGTGTGTGTGTGTGTGTGCTGTCGGTGTGTGTGTGTGTGTTGTCTGTGTGTGTGTGTTGTCGGTGTGTGTGTGTGTGTGTGTGTGTGTTGTCGGTGTGTGTGTGTGTGTGTGTGTGTTGTCAGTGTGTGTCTGTGTGTTATCGGTGTGTGTGTGTGTGTGTGTGTGTGTTGTCGGTGTGTGTGTGTGTCTGTGTTGTCGGTGTGTGTGTGTGTGTGTTGTCGGTGTGTGCGTGTGTGTTGTCGGTGTGTGTGTGTGTGTGTTGTCGGTGTGTGTGTGTGTGTGTGTGTGTGTGTTGTCGGTGTGTGTGTGTGTGTTGTCGGTGTGTGTGTGTGTATTGTCGGTGTGTGTGTGTGTGTGTTGTCGGTGTGTGTGTGTGTGTGTGTGTGTTGTCAGTGTGTGTGTGTGTGTGTGTTGTCGGTGTGTGTGTGTTTATGTGTTGTCGGTGTGTGTGTGTGTGTTGTCGGTGTGTGTGTGTGTGTGTGTTGTCGGTGTATGTGTGTGTTGTCGGTGTGTGTGTGTTGTCGGTGTGTGTGTGTGTGTGTGTGTGTGTGTGTTGTCGGTGTGTGTGTGTGTGTGTTGTCGGTGTGTGTGTGTGTGTGTGTTGTCGGTGTGTGTGTGTGTGTTGTCGGTGTGTGTGTGTGTGTGTTGTCGGTGTGTGTGTGTGTGTTGTGTGTGTGTGTGTTGTCGGTGTGTGTGTGTGTGTGTGTTGTCGGTGTGTGTGTGTGTGTGTGTGTGTGTGTGTTGTTGGTGTGTGTGTGTTGTCGGTGTGTGTGTGTGTGTGTTGTCGGTGTCTGTGTGTGTGTGTTGTCGGTGTGTGTGTGTGTGTGTTGTCAGTGTGTGTGTGTGTGTGTGTTGTCGGTGTGTGTGTGTGTGTGTGTTGTCGGTGTGTGTGTGTGTGTGTTGTCGGTGTGTGTGTGTGTGTATTGTCGGTGTGTGTGTGTGTGTGTTGCTGGTGCGTGTGTGTGTGTGTTGTCGGTGTGTGTGTGTGTTGTCGGTGTGTGTGTGTGTGTGTTGTCGGTGTGTGTGTGTGTGTTGTCGGTGTGTATGTGTGTGTTGTCGGTGTGTGTGTGTGTGTGTTGTAGTTGTGTTTGTGTGTGTGTGTTGTCGGTGTGTATGTGTGTATGTGTGTGTGTTGTCGGTGTGTGTGTGTGTTGTGTGTGTGTGTGTTGTCGGTGTGTGTGTGTGTGTGTGTGTTGTCGGTGTGTGTGTGTGTGTGTTGTCGGTGTGTGTGTGTTTTGTCGGTGTGTGTGTGTGTTGTCGGTGTGTGTGTGTGTTGTCAGTGTGTGTGTGTGTGTGTTGTCGGTGTGTGTGTGTGTGTGTGTGTTGTCGGTGTGTGTGTGTGTTGCTGGTGTGTGTGTGTGTGTGTGTGTTGTCGGTGTGTGTGTGTGTGTTGTCGGTTTGTGTTTGTGTGTGTTGTCAGTGTGTTTGTGTGTGTGTTGTCGGTGTGTGTGTGTGTGTGTGTGTTGTCGGTGTGTGTGTGTGTTGTGTGTGTGTGTGTTGTCGGTGTGTGTGTGTGTGTTGTCGGTGTGTGTGTGTGTGTGTGTGTGTGTGTGTTGTCGGTGTGTTGTCGGTGTGTGTGTGTGTGTGTGGTCGGTGTGTGTGTGTGTGTGTGTTGTCGGTGTGTGTGTGTGTGTGTTGTCAGTGTGTGTGTGTGTGTGTTGTCGGTGTGTGTGTGTTTATGTGTTGTCGGTGTGTGTGTGTGTGTTGTCGGTGTGTGTGTGTGTGTGTTGTCGGTGTGTGTTTGCGTTGTCGGTGTGTGTGTGTTGTCGGTGTGTGTGTGTGTGTGTGTTGTTGGTGTGTGTGTGTGTGTGTTGTGTGTGTGTGTGTGTGTTGTCGGTGTGTGTGTGTGTGTGTGTGCTGTCGGTGTGTGTGTGTGTGTGTTGTCTGTGTGTGTGTGTTGTCGGTGTGTGTGTGTGTGTGTGTGTGTTGTCGGTGTGTGAGTGTGTGTGTGTGTTGTCAGTGTGTGTCTGTGTGTTATCGGTGTGTGTGTGTGTCTGTGTTGTCGGTGTGTGTGTGTGTGTGTTGTCGGTGTGTGCGTGTGTGTTGTCGGTGTGTGTGTGTGTGTGTTGTCGGTGTGTGTGTGTGTGTGTGTGTGTTGTCGGTGTGTGTGTGTGTGTTGTCGGTGTGTGTGTGTGTGTTGTCGGTGTGTGTGTGTGTGTGTTGTCGGTGTGTGTGTGTGTGTGTGTGTGTGTGTTGTCAGTGTGTGTGTGTGTGTGTTGTCGGTGTGTGTGTGTTTATGTGTTGTCGGTGTGTGTGTGTGTGTTGTCGGTGTGTGTGTGTGTGTGTGTTGTCGGTGTGTGTGTGTGTTGTCGGTGTGTGTGTGTTGTCGGTGTGTGTGTGTGTGTGTGTGTGTGTGTGTGTTGTCGGTGTGTGTGTGTGTGTGTTGTCGGTGTGTGTGTGTGTGTTGTCGGTGTGTGTGTGTGTGTTGTCGGTGTGTGTGTGTGTGTGTGTTGTCGGTGTGTGTGTGTGTGTGTGTGTGTGTGTGTTGTTGGTGTGTGTGTGTTGTCGGTGTGTATGTGTGTGTTGTCGGTGTGTGTGTGTGTGTGTTGTAGGTGTGTTTGTGTGTGTGTGTTGTCGGTGTGTATGTGTGTATGTGTGTGTGTTGTCGGTGTGTGTGTGTGTTGTGTGTGTGTGTGTTGTCGGTGTGTGTGTGTGTGTGTTGTCGGTGTGTGTGTGTGTGTGTTGTCGGTGTGTGTGTGTTTTGTCGGTGTGTGTGTGTGTTGTCGGTGTGTGTGTGTGTTGTCAGTGTGTGTGTGTGTGTGTTGTCGGTGTGTGTGTGTGTGTGTGTGTGTGTGTTGTCGGTGTGTGTGTGTGTGTGTTGCTGGTGTGTGTGTGTGTGTGTGTTGTCGGTGTGTGTGTGTGTGTTGTCGGTTTGTGTTTGTGTGTGTTGTCGGTGTGTTTGTGTGTGTGTTGTCGGTGTGTGTGTGTGTGTGTGTGTGTGTTGTCGGTGTGTGTGTGTTGTGTGTGTGTGTGTTGTCGGTGTGTGTGTGTGTGTTGTCGGTGTGTGTGTGTGTGTGTGTGTGTTGTCGGTGTGTTGTCGGTGTGTGTGTGTGTGTGTGGTCGGTGTGTGTGTGTGTGTTGTCGGTGTGTGTGTGTGTGTGTTGTCGGTGTGTGTGTGTGTGTGTTGTCAGTGTGTGTGTGTGTGTGTTGTCGGTGTGTGTGTGTTTATGTGTTGTCGGTGTGTGTGTGTGTGTTGTCGGTGTGTGTGTGTGTGTGTTGTCGGTGTGTGTGTGTGTTGTCGGTGTGTGTGTGTTGTCGGTGTGTGTGTGTGTGTGTGTGTGTTGTCGGTGTGTGTGTGTGTGTTGTCGGTGTGTGTGTGTGTGTTGTCGGTGTGTATGTGTGTGTGTTGTCGGTGTGTGTGTGTGTTGTCGGTGTGTGTGTGTTGTCGGTGTGTGTGTGTGTGTGTTGTCGGTGTGTGTGTGTGTGTGTTGTCGGTGTGTGTGTGTGTGTGTGTTGTCGGTGTGTGTGTGTGTGTGTTGTCGGGGTGTGTGTGTGTGTGTGTGTGTTGTCGGTGTGTTTGTGTGTTGTCGGTGTGTGTGTGTGTGTGTGTTGTTGGTGTGTGTGTGTGTTGTGTGTGTGTGTGGGTGTTGTCGGTGTGTGTGTGTGTGTGTGTGTGCTGTCGGTGTGTGTGTGTGTGTGTTGTCTGTGTGTGTGTGTTGTCGGTGTGTGTGTGTGTGTGTGTGTGTTGTCGGTGTGTGTGTGTGTTGTCGGTGTGTGTGTGTGTGTGTTGCTGGTGTGTGTGTGTGTGTGTGTTGTCGGTGTGTGTGTGTGTGTTGTCGGTTTGTGTTTGTGTGTGTTGTCGGTGTGTTTGTGTGTGTGTTGTCGGTGTGTGTGTGTGTGTGTGTGTGTTGTCGGTGTGTGTGTGTTGTGTGTGTGTGTGTTGTCGGTGTGTGTGTGTGTGTTGTCGGTGTGTGTGTGTGTGTGTGTGTGTTGTCGGTGTGTTGTCGGTGTGTGTGTGTGTGTGTGGTCGGTGTGTGTGTGTGTGTTGTCGGTGTGTGTGTGTGTGTGTTGTCGGTGTGTGTGTGTGTGTGTTGTCAGTGTGTGTGTGTGTGTGTTGTCGGTGTGTGTGTGTTTATGTGTTGTCTGTGTGTGTGTGTGTGTTGTCGGTGTGTGTGTGTGTGTGTTGTCGGTGTGTGTGTGTGTTGTCGGTGTGTGTGTGTTGTCGGTGTGTGTGTGTGTGTGTGTGTGTTGTCGGTGTGTGTGTGTGTGTTGTCGGTGTGTGTGTGTGTGTTGTCGGTGTGTATGTGTGTGTGTTGTCGGTGTGTGTGTGTGTTGTCGGTGTGTGTGTGTTGTCGGTGTGTGTGTGTGTTGTCGGTGTGTGTGTGTGTGTGTTGTCGGTGTGTGTGTGTGTGTGTGTTGTCGGTGTGTGTGTGTGTGTGTTGTCGGGGTGTGTGTGTGTGTGTTGTCGGTGTGTGTGTGTGTGTGTGTTGTCGGTGTGTGTGAGTGTTGTCGGTGTGTGTGTTGTCGGTGTGTGTGTGTGTGTGTGTGTGTGTGTGTGTGTTGTCGGTGTGTGCGTGTGTGTTGTCGGTGTGTGTGTTTGTTGTCGGTGTGTGTGTGTGTGTGTGTTGTCGGTGTGTGTGTGTGTGTGTGTGTGTTGTCGGTGTGTGTGTGTGTGTTGTCGGTGTGTGTGTGTGTGTGTGTGTTGTCGGTGTGTGTGTGTGTGTGTGTGTTGTCAGTGTGTGTGTGTGTGTGTTGTCGGTGTGTGTGTGTTTATGTGTTGTCGGTGTGTGTGTGTGTGTTGTCTGTGTGTGTGTGTGTGTGTGTTGTCGGTGTGTGTGTGTGTTGTCGGTGTGTGTGTGTTGTCGGTGTGTGTGTGTGTGTGTGTGTGTGTTGTCTGTGTGTGTGTGTGTGTTGTCGGTGTGTGTGTGTTGTCGGTGTGTGTGTGTGTGTGTTGTCGGTGTGTGTGTGTTGTGTTTGTGTGTGTTGTCGGTGTGTGTGTGTGTGTGTTGTCGGTGTGTGTGTGTGTGTGTGTTGTCGGTGTGTGTGTGTGTGTGTTGTCGGTGTGTGTGTGTGTGTGTGTGTGTTGTCAGTGTGTTTGTGTGTTGTCGGTGTGTGTGTGTGTGTGTGTTGTTGGTGTGTGTGTGTGTGTGTTGTGTGTGTGTGTGTGTGTTGTCGGTGTGTGTGTGTGTGTGTGTGCTGTCGGTGTGTGTGTGTGTGTGTTGTCTGTGTGTGTGTGTTGTCGGTGTGTGTGTGTGTGTGTGTGTGTTGTCGGTGTGTGTGTGTGTTGTCGGTGTGTGTGTGTGTGTGTGTTGTCAGTGTGTGTCTGTGTGTTATCGGTGTGTGTGTGTGTGTGTGTGTGTGTTGTCGGTGTGTGTGTGTGTCTGTGTTGTCGGTGTGTGTGTGTGTGTGTTGTCGGTGTGTGCGTGTGTGTTGTCGGTGTGTGTGTGTATGTGTTGTCGGTGTGTGTGTGTGTGTGTGTGTGTGTGTGTGTTGTCGGTGTGTGTGTGTGTGTTGTCGGTGTGTGTGTGTGTGTTGTCGGTGTGTGTGTGTGTGTGTTGTCGGTGTGTGTGTGTGTGTGTGTGTGTGTGTTGTCAGTGTGTGTGTGTGTGTGTTGTCGGTGTGTGTGTGTTTATGTGTTGTCGGTGTGTGTGTGTGTGTTGTCGGTGTGTGTGTGTGTGTGTGTTGTCTGTGTGTGTGTGTGTTGTCGGTGTGTGTGTGTTGTCGGTGTGTGTGTGTGTGTGTGTGTGTTGTCGGTGTGTGTGTGTGTGTGTTGTCGGTGTGTGTGTGTGTGTTGTCGGGGTGTGTGTGTGTGTGTTGTCGGTGTGTGTGTGTGTGTGTTGTCGGTGTGTGTGTGTGTGTTGTGTGTGTGTGTGTTGTCGGTGTGTGTGTGTGTGTGTGTTGTCGGTGTGTGTGTGTGTGTGTGTGTGTGTTGTTGGTATGTGTGTGTTGTCGGTGTGTGTGTGTGTGTGTTGTCGGTGTCTGTGTGTGTGTGTTGTCGGTGTGTGTGTGTGTGTGTTGTCAGTGTGTGTGTGTGTGTGTGTTGTCGGTGTGTGTGTGTGTGTGTGTGTTGTCGGTGTGTGTGTGTGTGTGTGTTGTCGGTGTGTGTGTGTGTGTGTGTTGTCGGTGTGTGTGTGTGTGTTGTCAGTGTGTGTGTGTGTGTGTTGTCGGTGTGTGTGTGTTTATGTGTTGTCGGTGTGTGTGTGTGTTGTCGGTGTGTGTGTGTGTGTGTGTTGTCGGTGTGTGTGTGTGTTGTCGGTGTGTGTGTGTTGTCGGTGTGTGTGTGTGTGTGTGTGTGTGTGTTGTCGGTGTGTGTGTGTGTGTGTTGTCGGTGTGTGTGTGTGTGTTGTCGGTGTGTGTGTGTGTGTGTGTTGTCGGTGTGTGTGTGTGTGTGTTGTCGGTGTGTGTGTGTGTGTTGTGTGTGTGTGTGTTGTCGGTGTGTGTGTGTGTGTGTGTTGTCGGTGTGTGTGTGTGTGTGTGTGTGTGTGTGTTGTTGGTGTGTGTGTGTTGTCGGTGTGTGTGTGTGTGTGTTGTCGGTGTCTGTGTGTGTGTGTTGTCGGTGTGTGTGTGTGTGTGTTGTCAGTGTGTGTGTGTGTGTGTGTTGTCGGTGTGTGTGTGTGTGTGTGTGTTGTCGGTGTGTGTGTGTGTGTGTGTTGTCGGTGTGTGTGTGTGTGTGTGTGTTGTCGGTGTGTGTGTGTATTGTCGGTGTGTGTGTGTGTGTGTTGCTGGTGCGTGTGTGTGTGTGTTGTCGGTGTGTGTGTGTGTTGTCGGTGTGTGTGTGTGTGTGTTGTCGGTGTGTGTGTGTGTGTTGTCGGTGTGTATGTGTGTGTTGTCGGTGTGTGTGTGTGTGTGTTGTAGGTGTGTTTGTGTGTGTGTGTTGTCGGTGTGTATGTTTGTATGTGTGTGTGTTGTCGGTGTGTGTGTGTGTTGTGTGTGTGTGTGTTGTCGGTGTGTGTGTGTGTGTGTTGTCGGTGTGTGTGTGTGTGTGTTGTCGGTGTGTGTGTGTTTTGTCGGTGTGTGTGTGTGTTGTCGGTGTGTGTGTGTGTTGTCAGTGTGTGTGTGTGTGTGTTGTCGGTGTGTGTGTGTGTGTGTGTGTGTGTGTTGTCGGTGTGTGTGTGTGTGTGTTGCTGGTGTGTGTGTGTGTGTGTGTTGTCGGTGTGTGTGTGTGTGTGTTGTCGGTGTGTGTGTGTGTGTGTTGTCGGTGTGTGTGTGTGTGTGTTGTCGGTGTGTGTGTGTGTGTGTTGTCGGTGTGTGTGTGTGTGTTGTCGGTGTGTGTGAGTGTTGTCGGTGTGTGTGTGTTGTCGGTGTGTGTGTGTGTGTGTGTGTGTGTGTTGTCGGTGTGTGCGTGTGTGTTGTCGGTGTGTGTGTTTGTTGTCGGTGTGTGTGTGTGTGTGTTGTCGGTGTGTGTGTGTGTGTGTGTGTGTGTGTGTTGTCGGTGTGTGTGTGTGTGTTGTCGGTGTGTGTGTGGTTGTGTGTGTTGTCGGTGTGTGTGTGTGTGTTGTCAGTGTGTGTGTGTGTGTGTGTTGTCGGTGTGTGTGTGTGTGTGTGTTGTCGGTGTGTGTGTGTATTGTCGGTGTGTGTGTGTGTGTGTTGCTGGTGCGTGTGTGTGTGTGTTGTCGGTGTGTGTGTGTGTTGTCGGTGTGTGTGTGTGTGTGTTGTCGGTGTGTGTGTGTGTGTTGTCGGTGTGTATGTGTGTGTTGTCGGTGTGTGCGTGTGTGTGTTGTAGGTGTGTTTGTGTGTGTGTGTTGTCGGTGTGTATGTTTGTATGTGTGTGTGTTGTCGGTGTGTGTGTGTGTTGTGTGTGTGTGTGTTGTCGGTGTGTGTGTGTGTGTGTTGTCGGTGTGTGTGTGTGTGTGTTGTCGGTGTGTGTGTGTTTTGTCGGTGTGTGTGTGTGTTGTCGGTGTGTGTGTGTGTTGTCAGTGTGTGTGTGTGTGTGTTGTCGGTGTGTGTGTGTGTGTGTGTGTGTGTGTTGTCGGTGTGTGTGTGTGTGTGTTGCTGGTGTGTGTGTGTGTGTGTGTTGTCGGTGTGTGTGTGTGTGTGTGTTGTCGGTGTGTGTGTGTGTGTGTTGTCGGTGTGTGTGTGTGTGTGTTGTCGGTGTGTGTGTGTGTGTTGT
Organism: Salmo salar; assembly: GCF_965601325.2. NCBI lineage: Eukaryota > Metazoa > Chordata > Actinopteri > Salmoniformes > Salmonidae > Salmo > Salmo salar. Next base: position 487,440 of record NW_027675439.1, read on the forward strand.
CGGTGTGTGTGTGTTGTCGGTGTGTGTGAGTGTTGTCGGTGTGTGTGTGTTGTCGGTGTGTGTGTGTGTGTGTGTGTGTGTGTGTTGTCGGTGTGTGCGTGTGTGTTGTCGGTGTGTGTGTTTGTTGTCGGTGTGTGTGTGTGTGTGTTGTCGGTGTGTGTGTGTGTGTGTGTGTGTGTGTGTTGTCGGTGTGTGTGTGTGTGTTGTCGGTGTGTGTGTGTGTGTGTGTGTTGTCGGTGTGTGTGTGTGTGTGTTGTCAGTTTGTGTGTGTGTGTGTTGTCGGTGTGTGTGTGTTTATGTGTTGTCGGTGTGTGTGTGTGTGTTGTCGGTGTGTGTGTGTGTGTGTGTTGTCGGTGTGTGTGTGTGTTGTCGGTGTGTGTGTGTTGTCGGTGTGTGTGTGTGTGTGTGTGTGTTGTCGGTGTGTGTGTGTGTGTTGTCGGTGTGTGTGTGTTGTCGGTGTGTGTGTGTGTGTGTTGTCGGTGTGTGTGTGTTGTGTTTGTGTGTGTTGTCGGTGTGTGTGTGTGTGTGTTGTCGGTGTGTGTGTGTGTGTGTGTTGTCGGTGTGTGTGTGTGTGTGTTGTCGGTGTGTGTGTGTGTGTGTGTGTTGTCGGTGTGTTTGTGTGTTGTCGGTGTGTGTGTGTGTGTGTGTTGTTGGTGTGTGTGTGTGTGTGTTGTGTGTGTGTGTGTGTGTTGTCGGTGTGTGTGTGTGTGTGTGTGCTGTCGGTGTGTGTGTGTGTGTTGTCTGTGTGTGTGTGTTGTCGGTGTGTGTGTGTGTGTGTGTGTGTGTTGTCGGTGTGTGTGTGTGTTGTCGGTGTGTGTGTGTGTGTGTGTGTTGTCAGTGTGTGTCTGTGTGTTATCGGTGTGTGTGTGTGTGTGTGTGTGTGTTGTCGGTGTGTGTGTGTGTCTGTGTTGTCGGTGTGTGTGTGTGTGTGTTGTCGGTGTGTGCGTGTGTGTTGTCGGTGTGTGTGTGTGTGTGTTGTCGGTGTGTGTGTGTGTGTGTGTGTGTGTGTTGTCGGTGTGTGTGTGTGTGTTGTCGGTGTGTGTGTGTGTATTGTCGGTGTGTGTGTGTGTGTGTTGTCGGTGTGTGTGTGTGTGTGTGTGTGTTGTCAGTGTGTGTGTGTGTGTGTGTTGTCGGTGTGTGTGTGTTTATGTGTTGTCGGTGTGTGTGTGTGTGTTGTCGGTGTGTGTGTGTGTGTGTGTTGTCGGTGTATGTGTGTGTTGTCGGTGTGTGTGTGTTGTCGGTGTGTGTGTGTGTGTGTGTGTGTGTGTGTTGTCGGTGTGTGTGTGTGTGTGTTGTCGGTGTGTGTGTGTGTGTTGTCGGTGTGTGTGTGTGTGTGTTGTCGGTGTGTGTGTGTGTGTGTTGTCGGTGTGTGTGTGTGTGTTGTGTGTGTGTGTGTTGTCGGTGTGTGTGTGTGTGTGTGTTGTCGGTGTGTGTGTGTGTGTGTGTGTGTGTGTGTTGTTGGTGTGTGTGTGTTGTCGGTGTGTGTGTGTGTGTGTTGTCGGTGTCTGTGTGTGTGTGTTGTCGGTGTGTGTGTGTGTGTGTTGTCAGTGTGTGTGTGTGTGTGTGTTGTCGGTGTGTGTGTGTGTGTGTGTTGTCGGTGTGTGTGTGTGTGTGTTGTCGGTGTGTGTGTGTGTGTATTGTCGGTGTGTGTGTGTGTGTGTTGCTGGTGCGTGTGTGTGTGTGTTGTCGGTGTGTGTGTGTGTTGTCGGTGTGTGTGTGTGTGTGTTGTCGGTGTGTGTGTGTGTGTTGTCGGTGTGTATGTGTGTGTTGTCGGTGTGTGTGTGTGTGTGTTGTAGGTGTGTTTGTGTGTGTGTGTTGTCGGTGTGTATGTGTGTATGTGTGTGTGTTGTCGGTGTGTGTGTGTTGTGTGTGTGTGTGTGTTGTCGGTGTGTGTGTGTGTGTGTGTGTTGTCGGTGTGTGTGTGTGTGTGTTGTCGGTGTGTGTGTGTTTTGTCGGTGTGTGTGTGTGTTGTCGGTGTGTGTGTGTGTTGTCAGTGTGTGTGTGTGTCTGTTGTCGGTGTGTGTGTGTGTGTGTGTGTGTGTGTTGTCGGTGTGTGTGTGTGTTGCTGGTGTGTGTGTGTGTGTGTGTGTTGTCGGTGTGTGTGTGTGTGTTGTCGGTTTGTGTTTGTGTGTGTTGTCAGTGTGTTTGTGTGTGTGTTGTCGGTGTGTGTGTGTGTGTGTGTGTTGTCGGTGTGTGTGTGTGTTGTGTGTGTGTGTGTTGTCGGTGTGTGTGTGTGTGTTGTCGGTGTGTGTGTGTGTGTGTGTGTGTGTTGTCGGTGTGTTGTCGGTGTGTGTGTGTGTGGTCGGTGTGTGTGTGTGTGTGTGTTGTCGGTGTGTGTGTGTGTGTGTTGTCAGTGTGTGTGTGTGTGTGTTGTCGGTGTGTGTGTGTTTATGTGTTGTCGGTGTGTGTGTGTGTGTTGTCGGTGTGTGTGTGTGTGTGTTGTCGGTGTGTGTTTGCGTTGTCGGTGTGTGTGTGTTGTCGGTGTGTGTGTGTGTGTGTGTTGTTGGTGTGTGTGTGTGTGTGTTGTGTGTGTGTGTGTGTGTTGTCGGTGTGTGTGTGTGTGTGTGTGCTGTCGGTGTGTGTGTGTGTGTGTTGTCTGTGTGTGTGTGTTGTCGGTGTGTGTGTGTGTGTGTGTGTGTTGTCGGTGTGTGTGTGTGTTGTCGGTGTGTGAGTGTGTGTGTGTGTTGTCAGTGTGTGTCTGTGTGTTATCGGTGTGTGTGTGTGTCTGTGTTGTCGGTGTGTGTGTGTGTGTGTTGTCGGTGTGTGCGTGTGTGTTGTCGGTATGTGTGTGTGTGTGTTGTCGGTGTGTGTGTGTGTGTGTGTGTGTTGTCGGTGTGTGTGTGTGTGTTGTCGGTGTGTGTGTGTGTGTTGTCGGTGTGTGTGTGTGTGTGTTGTCGGTGTGTGTGTGTGTGTGTGTGTGTGTGTTGTCAGTGTGTGTGTGTGTGTGTTGTCGGTGTGTGTGTGTTTATGTGTTGTCGGTGTGTGTGTGTGTGTTGTCGGTGTGTGTGTGTGTGTGTGTTGTCGGTGTGTGTGTGTGTTGTCGGTGTGTGTGTGTTGTCGGTGTGTGTGTGTGTGTGTGTGTGTGTGTTGTCGGTGTGTGTGTGTGTGTGTTGTCGGTGTGTGTGTGTGTGTTGTCGGTGTGTGTGTGTGTGTTGTCGGTGTGTGTGTGTGTGTGTGTTGTCGGTGTGTGTGTGTGTGTGTGTGTGTGTGTGTTGTTGGTGTGTGTGTGTTGTCGGTGTGTATGTGTGTGTTGTCGGTGTGTGTGTGTGTGTGTTGTAGGTGTGTTTGTGTGTGTGTGTTGTCGGTGTGTATGTGTGTATGTGTGTGTGTTGTCGGTGTGTGTGTGTTGTGTGTGTGTGTGTTGTCGGTGTGTGTGTGTGTGTGTTGTCGGTGTGTGTGTGTGTGTGTTGTCGGTGTGTGTGTGTTTTGTCGGTGTGTGTGTGTGTTGTCGGTGTGTGTGTGTGTTGTCAGTGTGTGTGTGTGTGTGTTGTCGGTGTGTGTGTGTGTGTGTGTGTGTGTGTGTTGTCGGTGTGTGTGTGTGTGTGTTGCTGGTGTGTGTGTGTGTGTGTGTTGTCGGTGTGTGTGTGTGTGTTGTCGGTTTGTGTTTGTGTGTGTTGTCGGTGTGTTTGTGTGTGTGTTGTCGGTGTGTGTGTGTGTGTGTGTGTGTGTTGTCGGTGTGTGTGTGTTGTGTGTGTGTGTGTTGTCGGTGTGTGTGTGTGTGTTGTCGGTGTGTGTGTGTGTGTGTGTGTGTTGTCGGTGTGTTGTCGGTGTGTGTGTGTGTGTGTGGTCGGTGTGTGTGTGTGTGTTGTCGGTGTGTGTGTGTGTGTGTTGTCGGTGTGTGTGTGTGTGTGTTGTCAGTGTGTGTGTGTGTGTGTTGTCGGTGTGTGTGTGTTTATGTGTTGTCGGTGTGTGTGTGTGTGTTGTCGGTGTGTGTGTGTGTGTGTTGTCGGTGTGTGTGTGTGTTGTCGGTGTGTGTGTGTTGTCGGTGTGTGTGTGTGTGTGTGTGTGTTGTCGGTGTGTGTGTGTGTGTTGTCGGTGTGTGTGTGTGTGTTGTCGGTGTGTATGTGTGTGTGTTGTCGGTGTGTGTGTGTGTTGTCGGTGTGTGTGTGTTGTCGGTGTGTGTGTGTGTGTGTTGTCGGTGTGTGTGTGTGTGTGTTGTCGGTGTGTGTGTGTGTGTGTGTTGTCGGTGTGTGTGTGTGTTGTCGGGGTGTGTGTGTGTGTGTGTGTGTTGTCGGTGTGTTTGTGTGTTGTCGGTGTGTGTGTGTGTGTGTGTTGTTGGTGTGTGTGTGTGTGTGTTGTGTGTGTGTGTGGGTGTTGTCGGTGTGTGTGTGTGTGTGTGTGTGCTGTCGGTGTGTGTGTGTGTGTGTTGTCTGTGTGTGTGTGTTGTCGGTGTGTGTGTGTGTGTGTGTGTGTGTTGTCGGTGTGTGTGTGTGTTGTCGGTGTGTGTGTGTGTGTGTTGCTGGTGTGTGTGTGTGTGTGTGTTGTCGGTGTGTGTGTGTGTGTTGTCGGTTTGTGTTTGTGTGTGTTGTCGGTGTGTTTGTGTGTGTGTTGTCGGTGTGTGTGTGTGTGTGTGTGTGTTGTCGGTGTGTGTGTGTTGTGTGTGTGTGTGTTGTCGGTGTGTGTGTGTGTGTTGTCGGTGTGTGTGTGTGTGTGTGTGTGTTGTCGGTGTGTTGTCGGTGTGTGTGTGTGTGTGTGGTCGGTGTGTGTGTGTGTGTTGTCGGTGTGTGTGTGTGTGTGTTGTCGGTGTGTGTGTGTGTGTGTTGTCAGTGTGTGTGTGTGTGTGTTGTCGGTGTGTGTGTGTTTATGTGTTGTCGGTGTGTGTGTGTGTGTTGTCGGTGTGTGTGTGTGTGTGTTGTCGGTGTGTGTGTGTGTTGTCGGTGTGTGTGTGTTGTCGGTGTGTGTGTGTGTGTGTGTGTGTTGTCGGTGTGTGTGTGTGTGTTGTCGGTGTGTGTGTGTGTGTTGTCGGTGTGTATGTGTGTGTGTTGTCGGTGTGTGTGTGTGTTGTCGGTGTGTGTGTGTTGTCGGTGTGTGTGTGTGTTGTCGGTGTGTGTGTGTGTGTGTTGTCGGTGTGTGTGTGTGTGTGTGTTGTCGGTGTGTGTGTGTGTGTGTGTGTTGTCGGGGTGTGTGTGTGTGTGTGTTGTCGGTGTGTTTGTGTGTTGTCGGTGTGTGTGTGTGTGTGTGTTGTTGGTGTGTGTGTGTGTGTGTTGTGTGTGTGTGTGGGTGTTGTCGGTGTGTGTGTGTGTGTGTGTGTGCTGTCGGTGTGTGTGTGTGTGTGTTGTCTGTGTGTGTGTGTTGTCGGTGTGTGTGTGTGTGTGTGTGTGTGTTGTCGGTGTGTGTGTGTGTTGTCGGTGTGTGTGTGTGTGTGTGTGTTGTCAGTGTGTGTCTGTGTGTTATCGGTGTGTGTGTGTGTGTGTGTGTGTGTGTGTTGTCGGTGTGTGTGTGTGTCTGTGTTGTCGGTGTGTGTGTGTGTGTGTTGTCGGTGTGTGCGTGTGTGTTGTCGGTGTGTGTGTGTGTGTGTTGTCGGTGTGTGTGTGTGTGTGTGTGTGTGTGTGTTGTCGGTGTGTGTGTGTGTGTTGTCGGTGTGTGTGTGTGTGTTGTCGGTGTGTGTGTGTGTGTGTTGTCGGTGTGTGTGTGTGTGTGTGTGTGTGTTGTCAGTGTGTGTGTGTGTGTGTTGTCGGTGTGTGTGTGTTTATGTGTTGTCGGTGTGTGTGTGTGTGTTGTCGGTGTGTGTGTGTGTGTGTGTTGTCGGTGTGTGTGTGTTGTCGGTGTGTGTGTGTGTGTGTGTGTGTGTTGTCGGTGTGTGTGTGTGTGTGTTGTCGGTGTGTGTGTGTGTGTTGTCGGTGTGTGTGTGTGTGTGTGTGTTGTCGGTGTGTGTGTGTGTGTGTTGTCGGTGTGTGTGTGTTTTGTCGGTGTGTGTGTGTGTTGTCGGTGTGTGTGTGTGTTGTCAGTGTGTGTGTGTGTGTGTTGTCGGTGTGTGTGTGTGTGTGTGTGTGTGTGTTGTCGGTGTGTGTGTGTGTTGCTGGTGTGTGTGTGTGTGTGTGTGTTGTCGGTGTGTGTGTGTGTGTTGTCGGTTTGTGTTTGTGTGTGTTGTCAGTGTGTTTGTGTGTGTGTTGTCGGTGTGTGTGTGTGTGTGTGTGTGTGTTGTCGGTGTGTGTGTGTGTTGTGTGTGTGTGTGTTGTCGGTGTGTGTGTGTGTGTTGTCGGTGTGTGTGTGTGTGTGTGTGTGTTGTCGGTGTGTTGTCGGTGTGTGTGTGTGTGTGTGGTCGGTGTGTGTGTGTGTGTGTGTTGTCGGTGTGTGTGTGTGTGTGTTGTCAGTGTGTGTGTGTGTGTGTTGTCGGTGTGTGTGTGTTTATGTGTTGTCGGTGTGTGTGTGTGTGTTGTCGGTGTGTGTGTGTGTGTGTTGTCGGTGTGTGTTTGCGTTGTCGGTGTGTGTGTGTTGTCGGTGTGTGTGTGTGTGTGTGTGTTGTTGGTGTGTGTGTGTGTGTGTTGTGTGTGTGTGTGTGTGTTGTCGGTGTGTGTGTGTGTGTGTGTGCTGTCGGTGTGTGTGTGTGTGTGTTGTCTGTGTGTGTGTGTTGTCGGTGTGTGTGTGTGTGTGTGTGTGTTGTCGGTGTGTGTGTGTGTTGTCGGTGTGTGTGTGTGTGTGTGTGTTGTCAGTGTGTGTCTGTGTGTTATCGGTGTGTGTGTGTGTGTGTGTGTGTGTTGTCGGTGTGTGTGTGTGTCTGTGTTGTCGGTGTGTGTGTGTGTGTGTTGTCGGTGTGTGCGTGTGTGTTGTCGGTGTGTGTGTGTGTGTGTTGTCGGTGTGTGTGTGTGTGTGTGTGTGTGTGTTGTCGGTGTGTGTGTGTGTGTTGTCGGTGTGTGTGTGTGTGTTGTCGGTGTGTGTGTGTGTGTGTTGTCGGTGTGTGTGTGTGTGTGTGTGTGTGTGTTGTCAGTGTGTGTGTGTGTGTGTTGTCGGTGTGTGTGTGTTTATGTGTTGTCGGTGTGTGTGTGTGTGTTGTCGGTGTGTGTGTGTGTGTGTGTTGTCGGTGTGTGTGTGTGTTGTCGGTGTGTGTGTGTTGTCGGTGTGTGTGTGTGTGTGTGTGTGTGTGTTGTCGGTGTGTGTGTGTGTGTGTTGTCGGTGTGTGTGTGTGTGTTGTCGGTGTGTGTGTGTGTGTTGTCGGTGTGTGTGTGTGTGTGTGTTGTCGGTGTGTGTGTGTGTGTGTGTGTGTGTGTTGTTGGTGTGTGTGTGTTGTCGGTGTGTATGTGTGTGTTGTCGGTGTGTGTGTGTGTGTGTTGTAGGTGTGTTTGTGTGTGTGTGTTGTCGGTGTGTATGTGTGTATGTGTGTGTGTTGTCGGTGTGTGTGTGTGTTGTGTGTGTGTGTGTTGTCGGTGTGTGTGTGTTTTGTCGGTGTGTGTGTGTGTTGTCGGTGTGTGTGTGTGTTGTCAGTGTGTGTGTGTGTGTGTTGTCGGTGTGTGTGTGTGTGTGTGTGTGTGTGTGTGTTGTCGGTGTGTGTGTGTGTGTGTTGCTGGTGTGTGTGTGTGTGTGTGTTGTCGGTGTGTGTGTGTGTGTTGTCGGTTTGTGTTTGTGTGTGTTGTCGGTGTGTTTGTGTGTGTGTTGTCGGTGTGTGTGTGTGTGTGTGTGTGTGTTGTCGGTGTGTGTGTGTTGTGTGTGTGTGTGTTGTCGGTGTGTGTGTGTGTGTTGTCGGTGTGTGTGTGTGTGTGTGTGTGTTGTCGGTGTGTTGTCGGTGTGTGTGTGTGTGTGTGGTCGGTGTGTGTGTGTGTGTTGTCGGTGTGTGTGTGTGTGTGTTGTCGGTGTGTGTGTGTGTGTGTTGTCAGTGTGTGTGTGTGTGTGTTGTCGGTGTGTGTGTGTTTATGTGTTGTCGGTGTGTGTGTGTGTGTTGTCGGTGTGTGTGTGTGTGTGTTGTCGGTGTGTGTGTGTGTTGTCGGTGTGTGTGTGTTGTCGGTGTGTGTGTGTGTGTGTGTGTGTTGTCGGTGTGTGTGTGTGTGTTGTCGGTGTGTGTGTGTGTGTTGTCGGTGTGTATGTGTGTGTGTTGTCGGTGTGTGTGTGTGTGTGTTGTAGGTGTGTTTGTGTGTGTGTGTTGTCGGTGTGTATGTGTGTATGTGTGTGTGTTGTCGGTGTGTGTGTGTTGTGTGTGTGTGTGTTGTCGGTGTGTGTGTGTGTGTGTTGTCGGTGTGTGTGTGTGTGTTGTCGGTGTGTGTGTGTTTTGTCGGTGTGTGTGTGTGTTGTCGGTGTGTGTGTGTGTTGTCAGTGTGTGTGTGTGTGTGTTGTCGGTGTGTGTGTGTGTGTGTGTGTGTGTGTGTTGTCGGTGTGTGTGTGTGTGTGTTGCTGGTGTGTGTGTGTGTGTGTGTTGTCGGTGTGTGTGTGTGTGTTGTCGGTTTGTGTTTGTGTGTGTTGTCGGTGTGTTTGTGTGTGTGTTGTCGGTGTGTGTGTGTGTGTGTGTGTGTGTTGTCGGTGTGTGTGTGTTGTGTGTGTGTGTGTTGTCGGTGTGTGTGTGTGTGTTGTCGGTGTGTGTGTGTGTGTGTGTGTGTTGTCGGTGTGTTGTCGGTGTGTGTGTGTGTGTGTGGTCGGTGTGTGTGTGTGTGTTGTCGGTGTGTGTGTGTGTGTGTTGTCGGTGTGTGTGTGTGTGTGTTGTCAGTGTGTGTGTGTGTGTGTTGTCGGTGTGTGTGTGTTTATGTGTTGTCGGTGTGTGTGTGTGTGTTGTCGGTGTGTGTGTGTGTGTGTTGTCGGTGTGTGTGTGTGTTGTCGGTGTGTGTGTGTTGTCGGTGTGTGTGTGTGTGTGTGTGTGTTGTCGGTGTGTGTGTGTGTGTTGTCGGTGTGTGTGTGTGTGTTGTCGGTGTGTATGTGTGTGTGTTGTCGGTGTGTGTGTGTGTTGTCGGTGTGTGTGTGTTGTCGGTGTGTGTGTGTGTGTGTTGTCGGTGTGTGTGTGTGTGTGTTGTCGGTGTGTGTGTGTGTGTGTGTTGTCGGTGTGTGTGTGTGTTGTCGGGGTGTGTGTGTGTGTGTGTGTGTTGTCGGTGTGTTTGTGTGTTGTCGGTGTGTGTGTGTGTGTGTGTTGTTGGTGTGTGTGTGTGTGTGTTGTGTGTGTGTGTGGGTGTTGTCGGTGTGTGTGTGTGTGTGTGTGTGCTGTCGGTGTGTGTGTGTGTGTGTTGTCTGTGTGTGTGTGTTGTCGGTGTGTGTGTGTGTGTGTGTGTGTGTTGTCGGTGTGTGTGTGTGTTGTCGGTGTGTGTGTGTGTGTGTTGCTGGTGTGTGTGTGTGTGTGTGTTGTCGGTGTGTGTGTGTGTGTTGTCGGTTTGTGTTTGTGTGTGTTGTCGGTGTGTTTGTGTGTGTGTTGTCGGTGTGTGTGTGTGTGTGTGTGTGTTGTCGGTGTGTGTGTGTTGTGTGTGTGTGTGTTGTCGGTGTGTGTGTGTGTGTTGTCGGTGTGTGTGTGTGTGTGTGTGTGTTGTCGGTGTGTTGTCGGTGTGTGTGTGTGTGTGTGGTCGGTGTGTGTGTGTGTGTTGTCGGTGTGTGTGTGTGTGTGTTGTCGGTGTGTGTGTGTGTGTGTTGTCAGTGTGTGTGTGTGTGTGTTGTCGGTGTGTGTGTGTTTATGTGTTGTCGGTGTGTGTGTGTGTGTTGTCGGTGTGTGTGTGTGTGTGTTGTCGGTGTGTGTGTGTGTTGTCGGTGTGTGTGTGTTGTCGGTGTGTGTGTGTGTGTGTGTGTGTTGTCGGTGTGTGTGTGTGTGTTGTCGGTGTGTGTGTGTGTGTTGTCGGTGTGTATGTGTGTGTGTTGTCGGTGTGTGTGTGTGTTGTCGGTGTGTGTGTGTTGTCGGTGTGTGTGTGTGTTGTCGGTGTGTGTGTGTGTGTGTTGTCGGTGTGTGTGTGTGTGTGTGTTGTCGGTGTGTGTGTGTGTGTGTGTGTTGTCGGGGTGTGTGTGTGTGTGTGTTGTCGGTGTGTTTGTGTGTTGTCGGTGTGTGTGTGTGTGTGTGTTGTTGGTGTGTGTGTGTGTGTGTTGTGTGTGTGTGTGGGTGTTGTCGGTGTGTGTGTGTGTGTGTGTGTGCTGTCGGTGTGTGTGTGTGTGTGTTGTCTGTGTGTGTGTGTTGTCGGTGTGTGTGTGTGTGTGTGTGTGTGTTGTCGGTGTGTGTGTGTGTTGTCGGTGTGTGTGTGTGTGTGTGTGTTGTCAGTGTGTGTCTGTGTGTTATCGGTGTGTGTGTGTGTGTGTGTGTGTGTGTGTTGTCGGTGTGTGTGTGTGTCTGTGTTGTCGGTGTGTGTGTGTGTGTGTTGTCGGTGTGTGCGTGTGTGTTGTCGGTGTGTGTGTGTGTGTGTTGTCGGTGTGTGTGTGTGTGTGTGTGTGTGTGTGTTGTCGGTGTGTGTGTGTGTGTTGTCGGTGTGTGTGTGTGTGTTGTCGGTGTGTGTGTGTGTGTGTTGTCGGTGTGTGTGTGTGTGTGTGTGTGTGTGTTGTCAGTGTGTGTGTGTGTGTGTTGTCGGTGTGTGTGTGTTTATGTGTTGTCGGTGTGTGTGTGTGTGTTGTCGGTGTGTGTGTGTGTGTGTGTTGTCGGTGTGTGTGTGTTGTCGGTGTGTGTGTGTGTGTGTGTGTGTGTTGTCGGTGTGTGTGTGTGTGTGTTGTCGGTGTGTGTGTGTGTGTTGTCGGTGTGTGTGTGTGTGTGTGTGTTGTCGGTGTGTGTGTGTGTGTGTTGTCGGTGTGTGTGTGTTTTGTCGGTGTGTGTGTGTGTTGTCGGTGTGTGTGTGTGTTGTCAGTGTGTGTGTGTGTGTGTTGTCGGTGTGTGTGTGTGTGTGTGTGTGTGTGTTGTCGGTGTGTGTGTGTGTTGCTGGTGTGTGTGTGTGTGTGTGTGTTGTCGGTGTGTGTGTGTGTGTTGTCGGTTTGTGTTTGTGTGTGTTGTCAGTGTGTTTGTGTGTGTGTTGTCGGTGTGTGTGTGTGTGTGTGTGTGTGTTGTCGGTGTGTGTGTGTGTTGTGTGTGTGTGTGTTGTCGGTGTGTGTGTGTGTGTTGTCGGTGTGTGTGTGTGTGTGTGTGTGTTGTCGGTGTGTTGTCGGTGTGTGTGTGTGTGTGTGGTCGGTGTGTGTGTGTGTGTGTGTTGTCGGTGTGTGTGTGTGTGTGTTGTCAGTGTGTGTGTGTGTGTGTTGTCGGTGTGTGTGTGTTTATGTGTTGTCGGTGTGTGTGTGTGTGTTGTCGGTGTGTGTGTGTGTGTGTTGTCGGTGTGTGTTTGCGTTGTCGGTGTGTGTGTGTTGTCGGTGTGTGTGTGTGTGTGTGTGTTGTTGGTGTGTGTGTGTGTGTGTTGTGTGTGTGTGTGTGTGTTGTCGGTGTGTGTGTGTGTGTGTGTGCTGTCGGTGTGTGTGTGTGTGTGTTGTCTGTGTGTGTGTGTTGTCGGTGTGTGTGTTGTCGGTGTGTGTGTGTGTGTGTGTGTGTGTGTTGTCAGTGTGTGTGTGTGTGTGTTGTCGGTGTGTGTGTGTTTATGTGTTGTCGGTGTGTGTGTGTGTGTTGTCGGTGTGTGTGTGTGTGTGTGTTGTCGGTGTGTGTGTGTGTTGTCGGTGTGTGTGTGTTGTCGGTGTGTGTGTGTGTGTGTGTGTGTGTGTTGTCGGTGTGTGTGTGTGTGTGTTGTCGGTGTGTGTGTGTGTGTTGTCGGTGTGTGTGTGTGTGTTGTCGGTGTGTGTGTGTGTGTGTGTTGTCGGTGTGTGTGTGTGTGTGTGTGTGTGTGTTGTTGGTGTGTGTGTGTTGTCGGTGTGTATGTGTGTGTTGTCGGTGTGTGTGTGTGTGTGTTGTAGGTGTGTTTGTGTGTGTGTGTTGTCGGTGTGTATGTGTGTATGTGTGTGTGTTGTCGGTGTGTGTGTGTGTTGTGTGTGTGTGTGTTGTCGGTGTGTGTGTGTTTTGTCGGTGTGTGTGTGTGTTGTCGGTGTGTGTGTGTGTTGTCAGTGTGTGTGTGTGTGTGTTGTCGGTGTGTGTGTGTGTGTGTGTGTGTGTGTGTGTTGTCGGTGTGTGTGTGTGTGTGTTGCTGGTGTGTGTGTGTGTGTGTGTTGTCGGTGTGTGTGTGTGTGTTGTCGGTTTGTGTTTGTGTGTGTTGTCGGTGTGTTTGTGTGTGTGTTGTCGGTGTGTGTGTGTGTGTGTGTGTGTGTTGTCGGTGTGTGTGTGTTGTGTGTGTGTGTGTTGTCGGTGTGTGTGTGTGTGTTGTCGGTGTGTGTGTGTGTGTGTGTGTGTTGTCGGTGTGTTGTCGGTGTGTGTGTGTGTGTGTGGTCGGTGTGTGTGTGTGTGTTGTCGGTGTGTGTGTGTGTGTGTTGTCGGTGTGTGTGTGTGTGTGTTGTCAGTGTGTGTGTGTGTGTGTTGTCGGTGTGTGTGTGTTTATGTGTTGTCGGTGTGTGTGTGTGTGTTGTCGGTGTGTGTGTGTGTGTGTTGTCGGTGTGTGTGTGTGTTGTCGGTGTGTGTGTGTTGTCGGTGTGTGTGTGTGTGTGTGTGTGTTGTCGGTGTGTGTGTGTGTGTTGTCGGTGTGTGTGTGTGTGTTGTCGGTGTGTATGTGTGTGTGTTGTCGGTGTGTGTGTGTGTTGTCGGTGTGTGTGTGTTGTCGGTGTGTGTGTGTGTGTGTTGTCGGTGTGTGTGTGTGTGTGTTGTCGGTGTGTGTGTGTGTGTGTGTTGTCGGTGTGTGTGTGTGTGTGTTGTCGGGGTGTGTGTGTGTGTGTGTGTGTTGTCGGTGTGTTTGTGTGTTGTCGGTGTGTGTGTGTGTGTGTGTTGTTGGTGTGTGTGTGTGTTGTGTGTGTGTGTGGGTGTTGTCGGTGTGTGTGTGTGTGTGTGTGTGCTGTCGGTGTGTGTGTGTGTGTGTTGTCTGTGTGTGTGTGTTGTCGGTGTGTGTGTGTGTGTGTGTGTGTTGTCGGTGTGTGTGTGTGTTGTCGGTGTGTGTGTGTGTGTGTGTGTTGTCAGTGTGTGTCTGTGTGTTATCGGTGTGTGTGTGTGTGTGTGTGTGTGTGTTGTCAGTGTGTGTGTGTGTCTGTGTTGTCGGTGTGTGTGTGTGTGTGTTGTCGGTGTGTGCGTGTGTGTTGTCGGTGTGTGTGTGTGTGTGTTGTCGGTGTGTGTGTGTGTGTGTGTGTGTGTTGTCGGTGTGTGTGTGTGTGTTGTCGGTGTGTGTGTGTGTGTTGTCGGTGTGTGTGTGTGTGTGTTGTCGGTGTGTGTGTGTGTGTGTGTGTGTGTGTGTTGTCAGTGTGTGTGTGTGTGTGTTGTCGGTGTGTGTGTGTTTATGTGTTGTCGGTGTGTGTGTGTGTGTTGTCGGTGTGTGTGTGTGTGTGTGTTGTCGGTGTGTGTGTGTTGTCGGTGTGTGTGTGTGTGTGTGTGTGTTGTCGGTGTGTGTGTGTGTGTGTTGTCGGTGTGTGTGTGTGTGTTGTCGGTGTGTGTGTGTGTGTGTTGTCGGTGTGTGTGTGTGTGTGTTGTCGGTGTGTGTGTGTGTGTTGTGTGTGTGTGTGTTGTCGGTGTGTGTGTGTGTGTGTGTTGTCGGTGTGTGTGTGTGTGTGTGTGTGTGTGTGTGTGTGTTGTTGGTGTGTGTGTGTTGTCGGTGTGTGTGTGTGTGTGTTGTCGGTGTCTGTGTGTGTGTGTTGTCGGTGTGTGTGTGTGTTGTCAGTGTGTGTGTGTGTGTGTGTTGTCGGTGTGTGTGTGTGTGTGTGTTGTCGGTGTGTGTGTGTGTGTGTGTTGTCGGTGTGTGTGTGTGTGTGTTGTCGGTGTGTGTGTGTGTGTATTGTCGGTGTGTGTGTGTGTGTGTTGCTGGTGCGTGTGTGTGTGTGTTGTCGGTGTGTGTGTGTGTTGTCGGTGTGTGTGTGTGTGTGTTGTCGGTGTGTGTGTGTGTGTTGTCGGTGTGTATGTGTGTGTTGTCGGTGTGTGTGTGTGTGTGTTGTAGGTGTGTTTGTGTGTGTGTGTTGTCGGTGTGTATGTGTGTATGTGTGTGTGTTGTCGGTGTGTGTGTGTGTTGTGTGTGTGTGTGTTGTCGGTGTGTGTGTGTGTGTGTGTGTTGTCGGTGTGTGTGTGTGTGTGTTGTCGGTGTGTGTGTGTTTTGTCGGTGTGTGTGTGTGTTGTCGGTGTGTGTGTGTGTTGTCAGTGTGTGTGTGTGTGTGTTGTCGGTGTGTGTGTGTGTGTGTGTGTGTGTGTGTGTTGTCGGTGTGTGTGTGTGTTGCTGGTGTGTGTGTGTGTGTGTGTGTTGTCGGTGTGTGTGTGTGTGTTGTCGGTTTGTGTTTGTGTGTGTTGTCAGTGTGTTTGTGTGTGTGTTGTCGGTGTGTGTGTGTGTGTGTGTGTGTGTTGTCGGTGTGTGTGTGTGTTGTGTGTGTGTGTGTTGTCGGTGTGTGTGTGTGTGTTGTCGGTGTGTGTGTGTGTGTGTGTGTGTTGTCGGTGTGTTGTCGGTGTGTGTGTGTGTGTGTGGTCGGTGTGTGTGTGTGTGTTGTCGGTGTGTGTGTGTGTGTGTGTTGTCGGTGTGTGTGTGTGTTGTCAGTGTGTGTGTGTGTGTGTTGTCGGTGTGTGTGTGTTTATGTGTTGTCGGTGTGTGTGTGTGTGTTGTCGGTGTGTGTGTGTGTGTGTTGTCGGTGTGTGTGTGCGTTGTCGGTGTGTGTGTGTTGTCGGTGTGTGTGTGTGTGTGTGTTGTTGGTGTGTGTGTGTGTTGTGTGTGTGTGTGTGTGTTGTCGGTGTGTGTGTGCTGTCGGTGTGTGTGTGTGTGTGTTGTCTGTGTGTGTGTGTTGTCGGTGTGTGTGTGTGTGTGTGTGTGTGTTGTCGGTGTGTGTGTGTGTTGTCGGTGTGTGTGTGTGTGTGTTGTCAGTGTGTGTCTGTGTGTTATCGGTGTGTGTGTGTGTGTGTGTGTGTGTGTTGTCGGTGTGTGTGTGTGTCTGTGTTGTCGGTGTGTGTGTGTGTGTGTTGTCGGTGTGTGCGTGTGTGTTGTCGGTGTGTGTGTGTGTGTGTGTTGTCGGTGTGTGTGTGTGTGTGTGTGTGTGTGTTGTCGGTGTGTGTGTGTGTGTTGTCGGTGTGTGTCTGTGTGTTGTCGGTGTGTGTGTGTGTGTTGTCGGTGTGTGTGTGTGTGTGTGTGTGTGTTGTCAGTGTGTGTGTGTGTGTGTTGTCGGTGTGTGTGTGTTTATGTGTTGTCGGTGTGTGTCTGTGTGTTGTCGGTGTGTGTGTGTTTGTGTGTTGTCGGTGTGTGTGTGTGTTGTCGGTGTGTGTGTGTTGTCGGTGTGTGTGTGTGTGTGTGTGTGTGTGTTGTCGGTGTGTGTGTGTGTGTGTTGTCGGTGTGTGTGTGTGTGTTGTCGGTGTGTGTGTGTGTGTTGTCGGTGTGTGTGTGTGTGTGTTGTCGGTGTGTGTGTGTGTGTTGTGTGTGTGTGTGTTGTCGGTGTGTGTGTGTGTGTGTGTTGTCGGTGTGTGTGTGTGTGTGTGTGTGTGTGTGTTGTTGGTGTGTGTGTGTTGTCGGTGTGTGTGTGTGTGTGTGTTGTCGGTGTGTGTGTGTGTGTGTGTGTGTGTGTGTTGTTGGTGTGTGTGTGTTGTCGGTGTGTATGTGTGTGTTGTCGGTGTGTGTGTGTGTGTGTTGTAGGTGTGTTTGTGTGTGTGTGTTGTCGGTGTGTATGTGTGTATGTGTGTGTGTTGTCGGTGTGTGTGTGTGTTGTGTGTGTGTGTGTTGTCGGTGTGTGTGTGTGTGTGTGTTGTCGGTGTGTGTGTGTGTGTGTTGTCGGTGTGTGTGTGTTTTGTCGGTGTGTGTGTGTGTTGTCGGTGTGTGTGTGTGTTGTCAGTGTGTGTGTGTGTGTGTTGTCGGTGTGTGTGTGTGTGTGTGTGTGTGTGTTTTTTCGGTGTGTGTGTGTGTGTGTTGCTGGTGTGTGTGTGTGTGTGTGTTGTCGGTGTGTGTGTGTGTGTTGTCGGTTTGTGTTTGTGTGTGTTGTCGGTGTGTTTGTGTGTGTGTTGTCGGTGTGTGTGTGTGTGTGTGTGTGTTGTCGGTGTGTGTGTGTGTGTTGTGTGTGTGTGTGTTGTCGGTGTGTGTGTGTGTGTTGTCGGTGTGTGTGTGTGTGTGTGTGTGTTGTCGGTGTGTTGTCGGTGTGTGTGTGTGTGTGTGGTCGGTGTGTGTGTGTGTGTTGTCGGTGTGTGTGTGTTGTCTTTGTGTGTGTGTGTGTGTTGTCAGTGTGTGTGTGTGTGTGTTGTCGGTGTGTGTGTGTTTATGTGTTGTCGGTGTGTGTGTGTGTGTTGTCGGTGTGTGTGTGTGTTGTCGGTGTGTGTGTGTGTTGTCGGTGTGTGTGTGTTGTCGGTGTGTGTGTGTGTGTTGTCGGTGTGTGTGTGTGTGTTGTCGGTGTGTGTGTGTGTGTTGTCGGTGTGTATGTGTGTGTGTTGTCGGTGTGTGTGTGTGTGTTGTCGGTGTGTGTGTGTTGTCGGTGTGTGTGTGTGTGTGTTGTCGGTGTGTGTGTGTGTGTTGTCGGTGTGTGTGTGTGTGTGTGTTGTCGGTGTGTGTGTGTGTGTTGTGTGTGTGTGTTGTCGGTGTGTGTGTGTGTGTGTTTTGTTGGTGTGTGTGTGTGTGTGTGTGTGTTGTCAGTGTGTGTGTGTGTGTGTGTTGTCGGTGTGTGTGTGTGTGTGTGTGTTGTCGGTGTGTGTGTGTGTCTGTGTTGTCGGTGTGTGTGTGTGTGTGTTGCTGGTGTGTGTGTGTGTGTGTGTTGTCGGTGTGAGTGTGTGTGTTGTCGGTGTGTGTGTGTTGTCGGTGTGTGTGTGTGTGTGTGTGTGTGTGTGTTGTCGGTGTGTGTGTGTGTGTGTTGTCGGTGTGTGTGTGTGTGTGTGTGTGTGTGTGTTGTCAGTGTGTGTGTGTGTGTGTTGTCGGTGTGTGTGTGTTGTCGGTGTGTGTGTGTGTGTGTTGTCGGTGTCTGTGTGTGTGTGTTGTCGGTGTGTGTGTGTGTTGTCAGTGTGTGTGTGTGTGTGTGTTGTCGGTGTGTGTGTGTGTGTGTGTGTTGTCGGTGTGTGTGTGTGTGTGTGTTGTCGGTGTGTGTGTGTGTGTGTGTTGTCGGTGTGTGTGTGTATTGTCGGTGTGTGTGTGTGTGTGTTGCTGGTGTGTGTGTGTGTGTGTTGTCGGTGTGTGTGTGTGTTGTCGGTGTGTGTGTGTGTGTGTTGTCGGTGTGTGTGTGTGTGTTGTCGGTGTGTATGTGTGTGTTGTCGGTGTGTGTGTGTGTGTGTTGTAGGTGTGTTTGTGTGTGTGTGTTGTCGGTGTGTATGTGTGTATGTGTGTGTGTTGTCGGTGTGTGTGTGTGTTGTGTGTGTGTGTGTGTTGTCGGTGTGTGTGTGTGTGTGTTGTCGGTGTGTGTGTGTGTGTGTTGTCGGTGTGTGTGTGTTTTGTCGGTGTGTGTGTGTGTTGTCGGTGTGTGTGTGTGTTGTCAGTGTGTGTGTGTGTGTGTTGTCGGTGTGTGTGTGTGTGTGTGTGTGTGTGTTGTCGGTGTGTGTGTGTGTGTGTTGCTGGTGTGTGTGTGTGTGTGTGTTGTCGGTGTGTGTGTGTGTGTGTTGTCGGTGTGTGTGTGTGTGTGTTGTCGGTGTGTGTGTGTGTGTGTTGTCGGTGTGTGTGTGTGTGTTGTCGGTGTGTGTGTGTGTGTTGTCGGTGGTTGTGAGTGTTGTCGGTGTGTGTGTGTTGTCGGTGTGTGTGTGTGTGTGTGTGTGTGTGTGTTGTCGGTGTGTGCGTGTGTGTTGTCGGTGTGTGTGTTTGTTGTCGGTGTGTGTGTGTGTGTGTTGTCGGTGTGTGTGTGTGTGTGTGTGTGTGTTGTCGGTGTGTGTGTGTGTGTTGTCGGTGTGTGTGTGTGTGTGTGTGTTGTCGGTGTGTGTGTGTGTGTGTTGTCAGTGTGTGTGTGTGTGTGTTGTCGGTGTGTGTGTGTTTATGTGTTGTCGGTGTGTGTGTGTGTGTTGTCGGTGTGTGTGTGTGTGTGTTGTCGGTGTGTGTGTGTGTTGTCGGTGTGTGTGTGTTGTCGGTGTGTGTGTGTGTGTGTGTGTTGTCGGTGTGTGTGTGTGTGTTGTCGGTGTGTGTGTGTTGTCGGTGTGTGTGTGTGTGTGTTGTCGGTGTGTGTGTGTTGTGTTTGTGTGTGTTGTCGGTGTGTGTGTGTGTGTGTTGTCGGTGTGTGTGTGTGTGTGTGTTGTCGGTGTGTGTGTGTGTTGTCGGTGTGTGTGTGTGTGTGTGTGTGTTGTCGGTGTGTTTGTGTGTTGTCGGTGTGTGTGTGTGTGTGTGTTGTTGGTGTGTGTGTGTGTGTGTTGTGTGTGTGTGTGTGTGTTGTCGGTGTGTGTGTGTGTGTGTGTTGTCGGTGTGTGTGTGTGTTGTCGGTGTGTGTGTGTTGTCGGTGTGTGTGTGTGTGTGTGTGTGTTGTCGGTGTGTGTGTGTGTGTGTTGTCGGTGTGTGTGTGTGTGTTGTCGGTGTGTGTGTGTGTGTTGTCGGTGTGTGTGTGTGTGTGTTGTCGGTGTGTGTGTGTGTGTTGTGTGTGTGTGTGTTGTCGGTGTGTGTGTGTGTGTGTGTTGTCGGTGTGTGTGTGTGTGTGTTGTAGGTGTGTTTGTGTGTGTGTGTTGTCGGTGTGTATGTGTGTATGTGTGTGTGTTGTCGGTGTGTGTGTGTGTTGTGTGTGTGTGTGTTGTCGTTGTGTTTTTGTGTGTGTTGTCGGTGTGTGTGTGTTGTCGGTGTGTGTGTGTTTTGTCGGTGTGTGTGTGTGTTGTCGGTGTGTGTGTGTGTTGTCAGTGTGTGTGTGTGTGTGTTGTCGGTGTGTGTGTGTGTGTGTGTGTGTGTGTGTTGTCGGTGTGTGTGTGTGTGTGTTGCTGGTGTGTGTGTGTGTGTGTGTTGTTGGTGTGTGTGTGTGTGTTGTCGGTTTGTGTTTGTGTGTGTTGTCGGTGTGTTTGTGTGTGTGTTGTCGGTGTGTGTGTGTGTGTGTGTGTGTGTTGTCGGTGTGTGTGTGTGTGTGTGTTGTGTGTGTGTGTGTTGTCGGTGTGTGTGTGTGTGTTGTCGGTGTGTGTGTGTGTGTGTGTGTGTTGTCGGTGTGTTGTCGGTGTGTGTGTGTGTGTGTGGTCGGTGTGTGTGTGTGTGTTGTCGGTGTGTGTGTGTGTGTGTGTTGTCGGTGTGTGTGTGTGTGTGTTGTCAGTGTGTGTGTGTGTGTGTTGTCGGTGTGTGTGTGTTTATGTGTTGTCAGTGTGTGTGTGTGTGTTGTCGGTGTGTGTGTGTGTGTGTTGTCGGTGTGTGTGTGTGTTGTCGGTGTGTGTGTGTTGTCGGTGTGTGTGTGTGTGTGTGTGTGTTGTCGGTGTGTGTGTGTGTTGTCGGTGTGTGTGTGTTGTCGGTGTGTGTGTGTGTGTGTGTGTGTTGTCGGTGTGTGTGTGTGTGTGTTGTCGGTGTGTGTGTGTGTGTTGTCGGTGTGTGTGTGTGTGTTGTCGGTGTGTGTGTGTGTGTGTTGTCGGTGTGTGTGTGTGTGTTGTGTGTGTGTGTGTTGTCGGTGTGTGTGTGTGTGTGTGTTGTCGGTGTGTGTGTGTGTGTGTTGTAGCTGTGTTTGTGTGTGTGTGTTGTCGGTGTGTATGTGTGTATGTGTGTGTGTTGTCGGTGTGTGTGTGTGTTGTGTGTGTGTGTGTTGTCGGTGTGTGTGTGTGTGTGTTGTCGGTGTGTGTGTGTTGTCGGTGTGTGTGTGTTTTGTCGGTGTGTGTGTGTGTTGTCGGTGTGTGTGTGTGTTGTCAGTGTGTGTGTGTGTGTGTTGTCGGTGTGTGTGTGTGTGTGTGTGTGTGTGTTGTCGGTGTGTGTGTGTGTGTGTTGCTGGTGTGTGTGTGTGTGTGTGTTGTCGGTGTGTGTGTGTGTGTTGTCGGTTTGTGTTTGTGTGTGTTGTCGGTGTGTTTGTGTGTGTGTTGTCGGTGTGTGTGTGTGTGTGTGTGTGTGTTGTCGGTGTGTGTGTGTGTGTTGTGTGTGTGTGTGTTGTCGGTGTGTGTGTGTGTGTTGTCGGTGTGTGTGTGTGTGTGTGTGTGTTGTCGGTGTGTTGTCGGTGTGTGTGTGTGTGTGTGGTCGGTGTGTGTGTGTGTGTTGTCGGTGTGTGTGTGTGTGTGTGTTGTCGGTGTGTGTGTGTGTGTGTTGTCGGTGTGTGTGTGTTTTGTCGGTGTGTGTGTGTGTTGTCGGTGTGTGTGTGTGTTGTCAGTGTGTGTGTGTGTGTGTTGTCGGTGTGTGTGTGTGTGTGTGTGTGTGTTTTTCGGTGTGTGTGTGTGTGTGTTGCTGGTGTGTGTGTGTGTGTGTGTTGTCGGTGTGTGTGTGTGTGTTGTCGGTTTGTGTTTGTGTGTGTTGTCGGTGTGTTTGTGTGTGTGTTGTCGGTGTGTGTGTGTGTGTGTGTGTGTGTTGTCGGTGTGTGTGTGTGTGTTGTGTGTGTGTGTGTTGTCGGTGTGTGTGTGTGTGTTGTCGGTGTGGTGTGTGTGTGTGTGTGTTGTCGGTGTGTTGTCGGTGTGTGTGTGTGTGTGTCGGTGTGTGTGTGTGTGTTGTCGGTGTGTGTGTGTGTGTGTGTGTGTGTGTGTTGTCGGTGTGTGTGTGTGTGTTGTCGGTGTGTGTGTGTGTGTGTGTGTGTTGTCGGTGTGTTGTCGGTGTGTGTGTGTGTGTGTGGTCGGTGTGTGTGTGTGTGTTGTCGGTGTGTGTGTGTGTGTTGTCTTTGTGTGTGTGTGTGTGTTGTCAGTGTGTGTGTGTGTGTGTTGTCGGTGTGTGTGTGTTTATGTGTTGTCGGTGTGTGTGTGTGTGTTGTCGGTGTGTGTGTGTGTTGTCGGTGTGTGTGTGTGTTGTCGGTGTGTGTGTGTTGTCGGTGTGTGTGTGTGTGTGTGTGTGTTGTCGGTGTGTGTGTGTGTGTTGTCGGTGTGTGTGTGTGTGTTGTCGGTGTGTATGTGTGTGTGTTGTCGGTGTGTGTGTGTGTTGTCGGTGTGTGTGTGTTGTCGGTGTGTGTGTGTGTGTGTTGTCGGTGTGTGTGTGTGTGTTGTCGGTGTGTGTGTGTGTGTGTGTTGTCGGTGTGTGTGTGTGTGTTGTGTGTGTGTGTTGTCGGTGTGTGTGTGTGTGTGTTTTGTTGGTGTGTGTGTGTGTGTGTGTGTGTTGTCAGTGTGTGTGTGTGTGTGTGTTGTCGGTGTGTGTGTGTGTGTGTGTGTTGTCGGTGTGTGTGTGTGTCTGTGTTGTCGGTGTGTGTGTGTGTGTGTTGCTGGTGTGTGTGTGTGTGTGTGTTGTCGGTGTGAGTGTGTGTGTTGTCGGTGTGTGTGTGTTGTCGGTGTGTGTGTGTGTGTGTGTGTGTGTGTGTTGTCGGTGTGTGTGTGTGTGTGTTGTCGGTGTGTGTGTGTGTGTGTGTGTGTGTGTGTTGTCAGTGTGTGTGTGTGTGTGTTGTCGGTGTGTGTGTGTTGTCGGTGTGTGTGTGTGTGTGTTGTCGGTGTCTGTGTGTGTGTGTTGTCGGTGTGTGTGTGTGTTGTCAGTGTGTGTGTGTGTGTGTGTGTTGTCGGTGTGTGTGTGTGTGTGTGTGTTGTCGGTGTGTGTGTGTGTGTGTGTTGTCGGTGTGTGTGTGTGTGTGTGTTGTCGGTGTGTGTGTGTATTGTCGGTGTGTGTGTGTGTGTGTTGCTGGTGTGTGTGTGTGTGTGTTGTCGGTGTGTGTGTGTGTGTTGTCGGTGTGTGTGTGTGTGTGTTGTCGGTGTGTGTGTGTGTGTTGTCGGTGTGTATGTGTGTGTTGTCGGTGTGTGTGTGTGTGTGTTGTAGGTGTGTTTGTGTGTGTGTGTTGTCGGTGTGTATGTGTGTATGTGTGTGTGTTGTCGGTGTGTGTGTGTGTTGTGTGTGTGTGTGTGTTGTCGGTGTGTGTGTGTGTGTGTTGTCGGTGTGTGTGTGTGTGTGTTGTCGGTGTGTGTGTGTTTTGTCGGTGTGTGTGTGTGTTGTCGGTGTGTGTGTGTGTTGTCAGTGTGTGTGTGTGTGTGTTGTCGGTGTGTGTGTGTGTGTGTGTGTGTGTGTTGTCGGTGTGTGTGTGTGTGTGTTGCTGGTGTGTGTGTGTGTGTGTGTTGTCGGTGTGTGTGTGTGTGTGTTGTCGGTGTGTGTGTGTGTGTGTTGTCGGTGTGTGTGTGTGTGTGTTGTCGGTGTGTGTGTGTGTGTTGTCGGTGTGTGTGTGTGTGTTGTCGGTGTGTGTGAGTGTTGTCGGTGTGTGTGTGTTGTCGGTGTGTGTGTGTGTGTGTGTGTGTGTGTGTTGTCGGTGTGTGCGTGTGTGTTGTCGGTGTGTGTGTTTGTTGTCGGTGTGTGTGTGTGTGTGTTGTCGGTGTGTGTGTGTGTGTGTGTGTGTGTGTGTGTGTTGTCGGTGTGTGTGTGTGTGTTGTCGGTGTGTGTGTGTGTGTGTGTGTTGTCGGTGTGTGTGTGTGTGTGTTGTCAGTGTGTGTGTGTGTGTGTTGTCGGTGTGTGTGTGTTTATGTGTTGTCGGTGTGTGTGTGTGTGTTGTCGGTGTGTGTGTGTGTGTGTTGTCGGTGTGTGTGTGTGTTGTCGGTGTGTGTGTGTTGTCGGGTGTGTGTGTGTGTGTGTGTGTGTGTTGTCGGTGTGTGTGTGTGTGTTGTCGGTGTGTGTGTGTTGTCGGTGTGTGTGTGTGTGTGTTGTCGGTGTGTGTGTGTTGTGTTTGTGTGTGTTGTCGGTGTGTGTGTGTGTGTGTTGTCGGTGTGTGTGTGTGTGTGTGTGTGTTGTCGGTGTGTTTGTGTGTTGTCGGTGTGTGTGTGTGTGTGTGTTGTTGGTGTGTGTGTGTGTGTGTTGTGTGTGTGTGTGTGTGTTGTCGGTGTGTGTGTGTGTGTGTGTGCTGTCGGTGTGTGTGTGTGTGTGTGTTGTCGGTGTGTGTGTGTGTGTGTGTTGTCGGTGTGTGTGTGTGTTGTCGGTGTGTGTGTGTTGTCGGTGTGTGTGTGTGTGTGTGTGTGTGTTGTCGGTGTGTGTGTGTGTGTGTTGTCGGTGTGTGTGTGTGTGTTGTCGGTGTGTGTGTGTGTGTTGTCGGTGTGTGTGTGTGTGTGTTGTCGGTGTGTGTGTGTGTGTTGTGTGTGTGTGTGTTGTCGGTGTGTGTGTGTGTGTGTGTTGTCGGTGTGTGTGTGTGTGTGTTGTAGGTGTGTTTGTGTGTGTGTGTTGTCGGTGTGTATGTGTGTATGTGTGTGTGTTGTCGGTGTGTGTGTGTGTTGTGTGTGTGTGTGTTGTCGTTGTGTTTTTGTGTGTGTTGTCGGTGTGTGTGTGTTGTCGGTGTGTGTGTGTTTTGTCGGTGTGTGTGTGTGTTGTCGGTGTGTGTGTGTGTTGTCAGTGTGTGTGTGTGTGTGTTGTCGGTGTGTGTGTGTGTGTGTGTGTGTGTGTTGTCGGTGTGTGTGTGTGTGTGTTGCTGGTGTGTGTGTGTGTGTGTGTTGTTGGTGTGTGTGTGTGTGTTGTCGGTTTGTGTTTGTGTGTGTTGTCGGTGTGTTTGTGTGTGTGTTGTCGGTGTGTGTGTGTGTGTGTGTGTGTGTTGTCGGTGTGTGTGTGTGTGTGTGTTGTGTGTGTGTGTGTTGTCGGTGTGTGTGTGTGTGTTGTCGGTGTGTGTGTGTGTGTGTGTGTGTTGTCGGTGTGTTGTCGGTGTGTGTGTGTGTGTGTGGTCGGTGTGTGTGTGTGTGTTGTCGGTGTGTGTGTGTGTGTGTGTTGTCGGTGTGTGTGTGTGTGTGTTGTCAGTGTGTGTGTGTGTGTGTTGTCGGTGTGTGTGTGTTTATGTGTTGTCGGTGTGTGTGTGTGTGTTGTCGGTGTGTGTGTGTGTGTGTTGTCGGTGTGTGTGTGTGTTGTCGGTGTGTGTGTGTTGTCGGTGTGTGTGTGTGTGTGTGTGTGTTGTCGGTGTGTGTGTGTGTTGTCGGTGTGTGTGTGTTGTCGGTGTGTGTGTGTGTGTGTGTGTGTTGTCGGTGTGTGTGTGTGTGTGTTGTCGGTGTGTGTGTGTGTGTTGTCGGTGTGTGTGTGTGTGTTGTCGGTGTGTGTGTGTGTGTGTTGTCGGTGTGTGTGTGTGTGTTGTGTGTGTGTGTGTTGTCGGTGTGTGTGTGTGTGTGTGTTGTCGGTGTGTGTGTGTGTGTGTTGTAGCTGTGTTTGTGTGTGTGTGTTGTCGGTGTGTATGTGTGTATGTGTGTGTGTTGTCGGTGTGTGTGTGTGTTGTGTGTGTGTGTGTTGTCGGTGTGTGTGTGTGTGTGTTGTCGGTGTGTGTGTGTTGTCGGTGTGTGTGTGTTTTGTCGGTGTGTGTGTGTGTTGTCGGTGTGTGTGTGTGTTGTCAGTGTGTGTGTGTGTGTGTTGTCGGTGTGTGTGTGTGTGTGTGTGTGTGTGTTGTCGGTGTGTGTGTGTGTGTGTTGCTGGTGTGTGTGTGTGTGTGTGTTGTCGGTGTGTGTGTGTGTGTTGTCGGTTTGTGTTTGTGTGTGTTGTCGGTGTGTTTGTGTGTGTGTTGTCGGTGTGTGTGTGTGTGTGTGTGTGTGTTGTCGGTGTGTGTGTGTGTGTTGTGTGTGTGTGTGTTGTCGGTGTGTGTGTGTGTGTTGTCGGTGTGTGTGTGTGTGTGTGTGTGTTGTCGGTGTGTTGTCGGTGTGTGTGTGTGTGTGTGGTCGGTGTGTGTGTGTGTGTTGTCGGTGTGTGTGTGTGTGTGTGTTGTCGGTGTGTGTGTGTGTGTGTGTTGTCAGTGTGTGTGTGTGTGTGTTGTCGGTGTGTGTGTGTTTATGTGTTGTCGGTGTGTGTGTGTGTGTTGTCGGTGTGTGTGTGTGTGTGTTGTCGGTGTGTGTGTGTGTTGTCGGTGTGTGTGTGTTGTCGGTGTGTGTGTGTGTGTGTGTGTGTTGTCGGTGTGTGTGTGTGTGTTGTCGGTGTGTGTGTGTGTGTGTTGTCGGTGTGTGTGTGTGTGTGTGTTGTCGGTGTGTGTGTGTGTGTGTTGTAGCTGTGTTTGTGTGTGTGTGTTGTCGGTGTGTATGTGTGTATGTGTGTGTGTTGTCGGTGTGTGTGTGTGTTGTGTGTGTGTGTGTTGTCGGTGTGTGTGTGTGTGTGTTGTCGGTGTGTGTGTGTTGTCGGTGTGTGTGTGTTTTGTCGGTGTGTGTGTGTGTTGTCGGTGTGTGTGTGTGTTGTCAGTGTGTGTGTGTGTGTGTTGTCGGTGTGTGTGTGTGTGTGTGTGTGTGTGTGTTGTCGGTGTGTGTGTGTGTGTGTTGCTGGTGTGTGTGTGTGTGTGTGTTGTCGGTGTGTGTGTGTGTGTTGTCGGTTTGTGTTTGTGTGTGTTGTCGGTGTGTTTGTGTGTGTGTTGTCGGTGTGTGTGTGTGTGTGTGTGTGTGTTGTCGGTGTGTGTGTGTGTGTTGTGTGTGTGTGTGTTGTCGGTGTGTGTGTGTGTGTTGTCGGTGTGTGTGTGTGTGTGTGTGTGTTGTCGGTGTGTTGTCGGTGTGTGTGTGTGTGTGTGGTCGGTGTGTGTGTGTGTGTTGTCGGTGTGTGTGTGTGTGTGTGTTGTCGGTGTGTGTGTGTGTGTGTGTTGTCAGTGTGTGTGTGTGTGTGTTGTCGGTGTGTGTGTGTTTATGTGTTGTCGGTGTGTGTGTGTGTGTTGTCGGGTGTGTGTGTGTTGTCGGTGTGTGTGTGTGTTGTCGGTGTGTGTGTGTTGTCGGTGTGTGTGTGTGTGTGTGTGTGTTGTCGGTGTGTGTGTGTGTGTTGTCGGTGTGTGTGTGTTGTCGGTGTGTGTGTGTGTGTGTGTGTGTTGTCGGTGTGTGTGTGTGTGTTGTCGGTGTGTGTGTGTGTGTGTTGTCGGTGTGTGTGTGTGTGTGTGTTGTCGGTGTGTGTGTGTGTGTGTTGTAGCTGTGTTTGTGTGTGTGTGTTGTCGGTGTGTATGTGTGTATGTGTGTGTGTTGTCGGTGTGTGTGTGTGTTGTGTGTGTGTGTGTTGTCGGTGTGTGTGTGTGTGTGTTGTCGGTGTGTGTGTGTTGTCGGTGTGTGTGTGTTTTGTCGGTGTGTGTGTGTGTTGTCGGTGTGTGTGTGTGTTGTCAGTGTGTGTGTGTGTGTGTTGTCGGTGTGTGTGTGTGTGTGTGTGTGTGTGTGTTGTCGGTGTGTGTGTGTGTGTGTTGCTGGTGTGTGTGTGTGTGTGTGTTGTCGGTGTGTGTGTGTGTGTTGTCGGTTTGTGTTTGTGTGTGTTGTCGGTGTGTTTGTGTGTGTGTTGTCGGTGTGTGTGTGTGTGTGTGTGTGTGTTGTCGGTGTGTGTGTGTGTGTTGTGTGTGTGTGTGTTGTCGGTGTGTGTGTGTGTGTTGTCGGTGTGTGTGTGTGTGTGTGTGTGTTGTCGGTGTGTTGTCGGTGTGTGTGTGTGTGTGTGGTCGGTGTGTGTGTGTGTGTTGTCGGTGTGTGTGTGTGTGTGTGTTGTCGGTGTGTGTGTGTGTGTGTGTTGTCAGTGTGTGTGTGTGTGTGTTGTCGGTGTGTGTGTGTTTATGTGTTGTCGGTGTGTGTGTGTGTGTGTGTGTGTGTGTGTTGTCGGTGTGTGTGTGTGTTGTCGGTGTGTGTGTGTTGTCGGTGTGTGTGTGTGTGTGTGTGTGTTGTCGGTGTGTGTGTGTGTGTTGTCGGTGTGTGTGTGTGTGTTGTCGGTGTGTATGTGTGTGTGTTGTCGGTGTGTGTGTGTGTTGTCGGTGTGTGTGTGTTGTCGGTGTGTGTGTGTGTGTGTTGTCGGTGTGTGTGTGTGTGTTGTCGGTGTGTGTGTGTGTGTGTGTTGTCGGTGTGTGTGTGTGTGTTGTGTGTGTGTGTTGTCGGTGTGTGTGTGTGTTGTCGGTGTGTGTGTGTGTGTGTGTGTGTGTGTTGTCGGTGTGTGTGTGTTGTCGGTGTGTGTGTGTGTGTGTTGTCGGTGTGTGTGTGTGTGTTTTGTTGGTGTGTGTGTGTGTGTGTGTGTGTTGTCAGTGTGTGTGTGTGTGTGTGTTGTCGGTGTGTGTGTGTGTGTGTTGTCGGTGTGTGTGTGTGTGTGTTGTCGGTGTGTGTGTGTTTTGTCGGTGTGTGTGTGTGTTGTCGGTGTGTGTGTGTGTTGTCAGTGTGTGTGTGTGTGTGTTGTCGGTGTGTGTGTGTGTGTGTGTGTGTGTGTTGTCGGTGTGTGTGTGTGTGTGTGTTGCTGGTGTGTGTGTGTGTGTGTGTTGTCGGTGTGTGTGTGTGTGTGTTGTCGGTGTGTGTGTGTGTGTGTTGTCGGTGTGTGTGTGTGTGTGTTGTCGGTGTGTGTGTGTGTGTTGTCGGTGTGTGTGTGTGTGTTGTCGGTGTGTGTGAGTGTTGTCGGTGTGTGTGTGTTGTCGGTGTGTGTGTGTGTGTGTGTGTGTGTGTGTGTTGTCGGTGTGTGCGTGTGTGTTGTCGGTGTGTGTGTTTGTTGTCGGTGTGTGTGTGTGTGTGTTGTCGGTGTGTGTGTGTGTGTGTGTGTGTGTGTGTTGTCGGTGTGTGTGTGTGTGTTGTCGGTGTGTGTGTGTGTGTGTGTGTTGTCGGTGTGTGTGTGTGTGTGTTGTCGGTGTGTGTGTGTTTATGTGTTGTCGGTGTGTGTGTGTGTGTTGTCGGTGTGTGTGTGTGTGTGTTGTCGGTGTGTGTGTGTGTTGTCGGTGTGTGTGTGTTGTCGGTGTGTGTGTGTGTGTGTGTGTGTGTTGTCGGTGTGTGTGTGTGTGTTGTCGGTGTGTGTGTGTTGTCGGTGTGTGTGTGTGTGTGTTGTCGGTGTGTGTGTGTTGTGTTTGTGTGTGTTGTCGGTGTGTGTGTGTGTGTGTTGTCGGTGTGTGTGTGTGTGTGTGTTGTCGGTGTGTGTGTGTGTGTGTTGTCGGTGTGTGTGTGTGTGTGTGTGTGTTGTCGGTGTGTTTGTGTGTTGTCGGTGTGTGTGTGTGTGTGTGTTGTTGGTGTGTGTGTGTGTGTGTTGTGTGTGTGTGTGTGTGTTGTCGGTGTGTGTGTGTGTGTGTGTGCTGTCGGTGTGTGTGTGTGTGTGTTGTCGGTGTGTGTGTGTGTGTGTGTTGTCGGTGTGTGTGTGTGTTGTCGGTGTGTGTGTGTTGTCGGTGTGTGTGTGTGTGTGTGTGTGTTGTCGGTGTGTGTGTGTGTGTGTTGTCGGTGTGTGTGTGTGTGTTGTCGGTGTGTGTGTGTGTGTTGTCGGTGTGTGTGTGTGTGTGTTGTCGGTGTGTGTGTGTGTGTTGTGTGTGTGTGTGTTGTCGGTGTGTGTGTGTGTGTGTGTTGTCGGTGTGTGTGTGTGAGTGTTGTAGGTGTGTTTGTGTGTGTGTGTTGTCGGTGTGTATGTGTGTATGTGTGTGTGTTGTCGGTGTGTGTGTGTGTTGTGTGTGTGTGTGTTGTCGGTGTGTGTGTGTGTGTGTTGTCGGTGTGTGTGTGTTGTCGGTGTGTGTGTGTTTTGTCGGTGTGTGTGTGTGTTGTCGGTGTGTGTGTGTGTTGTCAGTGTGTGTGTGTGTGTGTTGTCGGTGTGTGTGTGTGTGTGTGTGTGTGTGTTGTCGGTGTGTGTGTGTGTGTGTTGCTGGTGTGTGTGTGTGTGTGTGTTGTTGGTGTGTGTGTGTGTGTTGTCGGTTTGTGTTTGTGTGTGTTGTCGGTGTGTTTGTGTGTGTGTTGTCGGTGTGTGTGTGTGTGTGTGTGTGTGTTGTCGGTGTGTGTGTGTGTGTTGTGTGTGTGTGTGTTGTCGGTGTGTGTGTGTGTGTTGTCGGTGTGTGTGTGTGTGTGTGTGTGTTGTCGGTGTGTTGTCGGTGTGTGTGTGTGTGTGTGGTCGGTGTGTGTGTGTGTGTTGTCGGTGTGTGTGTGTGTGTGTGTTGTCGGTGTGTGTGTGTGTGTGTTGTCAGTGTGTGTGTGTGTGTGTTGTCGGTGTGTGTCTGTTTATGTGTTGTCGGTGTGTGTGTGTGTGTTGTCGGTGTGTGTGTGTGTGTGTTGTCGGTGTGTGTGTGTGTTGTCGGTGTGTGTGTGTTGTCGGTGTGTGTGTGTGTGTGTGTGTGTTGTCGGTGTGTGTGTGTGTTGTCGGTGTGTGTGTGTTGTCGGTGTGTGTGTGTGTGTGTGTGTGTTGTCGGTGTGTGTGTGTGTGTGTTGTCGGTGTGTGTGTGTGTGTTGTCGGTGTGTGTGTGTGTGTTGTCGGTGTGTGTGTGTGTGTGTTGTCGGTGTGTGTGTGTGTGTTGTGTGTGTGTGTGTTGTCGGTGTGTGTGTGTGTGTGTGTTGTCGGTGTGTGTGTGTGTTGTAGGTGTGTTTGTGTGTGTGTGTTGTCGGTGTGTATGTGTGTATGTGTGTGTGTTGTCGGTGTGTGTGTGTGTTGTGTGTGTGTGTGTTGTCGGTGTGTGTGTGTGTGTGTTGTCGGTGTGTGTGTGTTGTCGGTGTGTGTGTGTTTTGTCGGTGTGTGTGTGTGTTGTCGGTGTGTGTGTGTGTTGTCAGTGTGTGTGTGTGTGTGTTGTCGGTGTGTGTGTGTGTGTGTGTGTGTGTGTTGTCGGTGTGTGTGTGTGTGTGTTGCTGGTGTGTGTGTGTGTGTGTGTTGTCGGTGTGTGTGTGTGTGTTGTCGGTTTGTGTTTGTGTGTGTTGTCGGTGTGTTTGTGTGTGTGTTGTCGGTGTGTGTGTGTGTGTGTGTGTGTGTTGTCGGTGTGTGTGTGTGTGTTGTGTGTGTGTGTGTTGTCGGTGTGTGTGTGTGTGTTGTCGGTGTGTGTGTGTGTGTGTGTGTGTTGTCGGTGTGTTGTCGGTGTGTGTGTGTGTGTGTGGTCGGTGTGTGTGTGTGTGTTGTCGGTGTGTGTGTGTGTGTGTGTTGTCGGTGTGTGTGTGTGTGTGTGTTGTCAGTGTGTGTGTGTGTGTGTTGTCGGTGTGTGTGTGTTTATGTGTTGTCGGTGTGTGTGTGTGTGTTGTCGGTGTGTGTGTGTGTGTGTTGTCGGTGTGTGTGTGTGTTGTCGGTGTGTGTGTGTTGTCGGTGTGTGTGTGTGTGTGTGTGTTGTCGGTGTGTGTGTGTGTGTTGTCGGTGTGTGTGTGTGTGTTGTCGGTGTGTATGTGTGTGTGTTGTCGGTGTGTGTGTGTGTTGTCGGTGTGTGTGTGTTGTCGGTGTGTGTGTGTGTGTGTTGTCGGTGTGTGTGTGTGTGTTGTCGGTGTGTGTGTGTGTGTGTGTTGTCGGTGTGTGTGTGTGTGTTGTGTGTGTGTGTTGTCGGTGTGTGTGTGTGTTGTCGGTGTGTGTGTGTGTGTGTGTGTGTGTTGTCGGTGTGTGTGTGTTGTCGGTGTGTGTGTGTGTGTGTTGTCGGTGTGTGTGTGTGTGTTTTGTTGGTGTGTGTGTGTGTGTGTGTGTGTTGTCAGTGTGTGTGTGTGTGTGTGTTGTCGGTGTGTGTGTGTGTGTGTGTGTTGTCGGTGTGTGTGTGTGTCTGTGTTGTCGGTGTGTGTGTGTGTGTGTTGCTGGTGTGTGTGTGTGTGTGTGTTGTCGGTGTGTGTGTGTGTGTGTGTTGTCGGTGTGTGTGTGTTGTCGGTGTGTGTGTGTGTGGTGTGTGTGTGTGTGTGTGTTGTCGGTGTGTGTGTGTGTGTGTTGTCGGTGTGTGTGTGTGTGTGTGTGTGTGTGTGTTGTCAGTGTGTGTGTGTGTGTGTTGTCGGTGTGTGTGTGTGTGTGTGTGTGTGTGTGTGTGTTGTTGGTGTGTGTGTGTTGTCGGTGTGTGTGTGTGTGTTTTCGGTGTCTGTGTGTGTGTGTTGTCGGTGTGTGTGTGTGTGTGTTGTCAGTGTGTGTGTGTGTGTGTGTTGTCGGTGTGTGTGTGTGTGTGTGTGTTGTCGGTGTGTGTGTGTGAGTGTGTTGTCGGTGTGTGTGTGTGTGTGTGTTGTCGGTGTGTGTGTGTATTGTCGGTGTGTGTGTGTGTGTGTTGCTGGTGCGTGTGTGTGTGTGTTGTCGGTGTGTGTGTGTGTTGTCGGTGTGTGTGTGTGTGTGTTGTCGGTGTGTGTGTGTGTGTTGTCGGTGTGTATGTGTGTATGTGTGTGTGTTGTCGGTGTGTGTGTGTGTTGTGTGTGTGTGTGTTGTCGGTGTGTGTGTGTGTGTGTTGTCGGTGTGTGTGTGTGTGTGTTGTCGGTGTGTGTGTGTTTTGTCGGTGTGTGTGTGTGTTGTCGGTGTGTGTGTGTGTTGTCAGTGTGTGTGTGTGTGTGTTGTCGGTGTGTGTGTGTGTGTGTGTGTGTGTTGTCGGTGTGTGTGTGTGTGTGTTGCTGGTGTGTGTGTGTGTGTGTGTTGTCGGTGTGTGTGTGTGTGTGTTGTCGGTGTGTGTGTGTGTGTGTTGTCGGTGTGTGTGTGTGTGTGTTGTCGGTGTGTGTGTGTGTGTTGTCGGTGTGTGTGTGTGTGTTGTCGGTGTGTGTGAGTGTTGTCGGTGTGTGTGTGTTGTCGGTGTGTGTGTGTGTGTGTGTGTGTGTGTGTTGTCGGTGTGTGCGTGTGTGTTGTCGGGGTGTGTGTTTGTTGTCGGTGTGTGTGTGTGTGTGTTGTCGGTGTGTGTGTGTGTGTTGTCGGTTTGTGTTTGTGTGTGTTGTCGGTGTGTTTGTGTGTGTGTTGTCGGTGTGTGTGTGTGTGTGTGTGTGTGTTGTCGGTGTGTGTGTGTGTGTTGTGTGTGTGTGTGTTGTCGGTGTGTGTGTGTGTGTGTGTGTGTGTGTTGTCGGTGTGTTGTCGGTGTGTGTGTGTGTGTGTGGTCGGTGTGTGTGTGTGTGTTGTCGGTGTGTGTGTGTGTGTGTGTTGTCGGTGTGTGTGTGTGTGTGTTGTCAGTGTGTGTGTGTGTGTGTTGTCGGTGTGTGTGTGTTTATGTGTTGTCGGTGTGTGTGTGTGTGTTGTCGGTGTGTGTGTGTGTGTGTGTTGTCGGTGTGTGTGTGTGTTGTCGGTGTGTGTGTGTTGTCGGTGTGTGTGTGTGTGTGTGTGTGTTGTCGGTGTGTGTGTGTTGTCGGTGTGTGTGTGTGTGTTGTCGGTGTGTATGTGTGTGTGTTGTCGGTGTGTGTGTGTGTTGTCGGTGTGTGTGTGTTGTCGGTGTGTGTGTGTGTGTGTTGTCGGTGTGTGTGTGTGTGTTGTCGGTGTGTGTGTGTGTGTGTTGTCGGTGTGTGTGTGTGTGTTGTGTGTGTGTGTTGTCGGTGTGTGTGTGTGTTGTCGGTGTGTGTGTGTGTGTGTGTGTGTTGTCGGTGTGTGTGTGTTGTCGGTGTGTGTGTGTGTGTGTTGTCGGTGTGTGTGTGTGTGTTTTGTTGGTGTGTGTGTGTGTGTGTGTGTGTGTTGTCAGTGTGTGTGTGTGTGTGTGTTGTCGGTGTGTGTGTGTGTGTGTGTGTTGTCGGTGTGTGTGTGTGTCTGTGTTGTCGGTGTGTGTGTGTGTGTGTTGCTGGTGTGTGTGTGTGTGTGTGTTGTCGGTGTGTGTGTGTGTGTGTTGTCGGTGTGTGTATGTTGTCGGTGTGTGTGTGTGTGTGTGTGTGTGTGTGTTGTCGGTGTGTGTGTGTGTGTGTTGTCGGTGTGTGTGTGTGTGTGTGTGTGTGTGTGTGTTGTCAGTGTGTGTGTGTGTGTGTTGTCGGTGTGTGTGTGTGTGTGTGTGTGTGTGTTGTTGGTGTGTGTGTGTTGTCGGTGTGTGTGTGTGTGTGTTGTCGGTGTCTGTGTGTGTGTGTTGTCGGTGTGTGTGTGTGTGTGTTGTCAGTGTGTGTGTGTGTGTGTGTTGTCGGTGTGTGTGTGTGTGTGTGTGTTGTCGGTGTGTGTGTGTGTGTGTGTTGTCGGTGTGTGTGTGTGTGTGTGTTGTCGGTGTGTGTGTGTATTGTCGGTGTGTGTGTGTGTGTGTTGCTGGTGCGTGTGTGTGTGTGTTGTCGGTGTGTGTGTGTGTTGTCGGTGTGTGTGTGTGTGTTTTGTCGGTATGTGTGTGTGTGTTGTCGGTGTGTATGTGTGTGTTGTCGGTGTGTGTGTGTGTGTGTTGTAGGTGTGTTTGTGTGTGTGTGTTGTCGGTGTGTATGTGTGTATGTGTGTGTGTTGTCGGTGTGTGTGTGTGTTGTGTGTGTGTGTGTTGTCGGTGTGTGTGTGTGTGTGTTGTCGGTGTGTGTGTGTGTGTGTTGTCGGTGTGTGTGTGTTTTGTCGGTGTGTGTGTGTGTTGTCGGTGTGTGTGTGTTGTCAGTGTGTGTGTGTGTGTGTTGTCGGTGTGTGTGTGTGTGTGTGTGTGTGTGTTGTCGGTGTGTGTGTGTGTGTGTTGCTGGTGTGTGTGTGTGTGTGTGTTGTCGGTGTGTGTGTGTGTGTGTTGTCGGTGTGTGTGTGTGTGTGTTGTCGGTGTGTGTGTGTGTGTGTTGTCGGTGTGTGTGTGTGTGTTGTCGGTGTGTGTGTGTGTGTTGTCGGTGTGTGTGAGTGTTGTCGGTGTGTGTGTGTTGTCGGTGTGTGTGTGTGTGTGTGTGTGTGTGTGTTGTCGGTGTGTGCGTGTGTGTTGTCGGTGTGTGTGTTTGTTGTCGGTGTGTGTGTGTGTGTGTTGTCGGTGTGTGTGTGTGTGTGTGTGTGTGTGTGTTGTCGGTGTGTGTGTGTGTGTGTGTGTGTGTGTTGTCGGTGTGTGCGTGTGTGTTGTCGGTGTGTGTGTTTGTTGTCGGTGTGTGTGTGTGTTGTCGGTGTGTGTGTGTGTGTGTGTGTGTGTGTGTTGTCGGTGTGTGTGTGTGTGTTGTCGGTGTGTGTGTGTGTGTGTGTGTTGTCGGTGTGTGTGTGTGTGTGTTGTCAGTGTGTGTGTGTGTGTTGTCGGTGTGTGTGTGTTTATGTGTTGTCGGTGTGTGTGTGTGTGTGTGTTGTCGGTGTGTGTGTGTGTTGTCGGTGTGTGTGTGTTGTCGGTGTGTGTGTGTGTGTGTGTGTTGTCGGTGTGTGTGTGTGTGTTGTCGGTGTGTGTGTGTGTGTTGTGTGTGTGTGTGTGTGTTGTCGGTGTGTGTGTGTGTGTGTGTGCTGTCGGTGTGTGTGTGTGTGTGTTGTCTGTGTGTGTGTGTTGTCGGTGTGTGTGTGTGTGTGTGTGTGTGTTGTCGGTGTGTGTGTGTGTTGTCGGTGTTTGTGTGTGTGTGTGTTGTCAGTGTGTGTCTGTGTGTTATCGGTGTGTGTGTGTGTGTGTGTGTGTGTTGTCGGTGTGTGTGTGTGTCTGTGTTGTCGGTGTGTGTGTGTGTGTGTTGTCGGTGTGTGCGTGTGTGTTGTCGGTGTGTGTGTGTGTGTGTTGTCGGTGTGTGTGTGTGTGTGTGTGTGTGTTGTCGGTGTGTGTGTGTGTGTTGTCGGTGTGTGTGTGTGTGTTGTCGGTGTGTGTGTGTGTGTGTTGTCGGTGTGTGTGTGTGTGTGTGTGTGTGTTGTCAGTGTGTGTGTGTGTGTGTTGTCGGTGTGTGTGTGTTTATGTGTTGTCGGTGTGTGTGTGTGTGTTGTCGGTGTGTGTGTGTGTGTGTGTTGTCGGTGTGTGTGTGTGTTGTCGGTGTGTGTGTGTTGTCGGTGTGTGTGTGTGTGTGTGTGTGTGTGTGTTGTCGGTGTGTGTGTGTGTGTGTGTTGTCGGTGTGTGTGTGTGTGTTGTCGGTGTGTGTGTGTGTGTGTTGTCGGTGTGTGTGTGTGTGTGTTGTCGGTGTGTGTGTGTGTGTTGTGTGTGTGTGTGTTGTCGGTGTGTGTGTGTGTGTGTGTTGTCGGTGTGTGTGTGTGTGTGTGTGTGTGTGTGTGTTGTTGGTGTGTGTGTGTTGTCGGTGTGTGTGTGTGTGTTTTGTCGGTGTCTGTGTGTGTGTGTTGTCGGTGTGTGTGTGTGTGTGTTGTCAGTGTGTGTGTGTGTGTGTTGTCGGTGTGTGTGTGTGTGTGTGTTGTCGGTGTGTGTGTGTGTGTGTGTTGTCGGTGTGTGTGTGTGTGTGTTGTCGGTGTGTGTGTGTGTGTATTGTCGGTGTGTGTGTGTGTGTGTTGCTGGTGCGTGTGTGTGTGTGTTGTCGGTGTGTGTGTGTGTTGTCGGTGTGTGTGTGTGTGTGTTGTCGGTGTGTGTGTGTGTGTTGTCGGTGTGTATGTGTGTGTTGTCGGTGTGTGTGTGTGTGTGTTGTAGGTGTGTTTGTGTGTGTGTGTTGTCGGTGTGTATGTGTGTATGTGTGTGTGTTGTCGGTGTGTGTGTGTGTTGTGTGTGTGTGTATTGTCGGTGTGTGTGTGTGTGTGTGTGTTGTCGGTGTGTGTGTGTGTGTGTTGTCGGTGTGTGTGTGTTTTGTCGGTGTGTGTGTGTGTTGTCGGTGTGTGTGTGTGTTGTCAGTGTGTGTGTGTGTGTGTTGTCGGTGTGTGTGTGTGTGTGTGTGTGTGTGTTGTCGGTGTGTGTGTGTGTGTGTTGCTGGTGTGTGTGTGTGTGTGTGTGTTGTCGGTGTGTGTGTGTGTGTTGTCGGTTTGTGTTTGTGTGTGTTGTCAGTGTGTTTGTGTGTGTGTTGTCGGTGTGTGTGTGTGTGTGTGTGTGTTGTCGGTGTGTGTGTGTGTTGTGTGTGTGTGTGTTGTCGGTGTGTGTGTGTGTGTTGTCGGTGTGTGTGTGTGTGTGTGTGTGTTGTCGGTGTGTTGTCGGTGTGTGTGTGTGTGTGTGGTCGGTGTGTGTGTGTGTGTTGTCGGTGTGTGTGTGTGTGTGTGTTGTCGGTGTGTGTGTGTGTGTGTTGTCAGTGTGTGTGTGTGTGTGTTGTCGGTGTGTGTGTGTTTATGTGTTGTCGGTGTGTGTGTGTGTGTTGTCGGTGTGTGTGTGTGTGTGTTGTCGGTGTGTGTGTGTGTGTGTGTTGTCGGTGTGTGTGTGTGTTGTCGGTGTGTGTGTGTTGTCGGTGTGTGTGTGTGTGTGTGTGTGTGTTGTCGGTGTGTGTGTGTGTGTTGTCGGTGTGTGTGTGTTGTCGGTGTGTGTGTGTGTTGTCGGTGTGTGTGTGTTGTGTTTGTGTGTGTTGTCGGTGTGTGTGTGTGTGTGTTGTCGGTGTGTGTGTGTGTGTGTGTTGTCGGTGTGTGTGTGTGTGTGTTGTCGGTGTGTGTGTGTGTGTGTGTGTGTTGTCGGTGTGTTTGTGTGTTGTCGGTGTGTGTGTGTGTGTGTGTTGTTGGTGTGTGTGTGTGTGTTGTGTGTGTGTGTGTGTGTTGTCGGTGTGTGTGTGTGTGTGTGTGCTGTCGGTGTGTGTGTGTGTGTGTTGTCTGTGTGTGTGTGTTGTCGGTGTGTGTGTG
The DNA here is from genome assembly GCF_965601325.2 of Salmo salar. Classification (NCBI taxonomy): domain Eukaryota; kingdom Metazoa; phylum Chordata; class Actinopteri; order Salmoniformes; family Salmonidae; genus Salmo; species Salmo salar. The sequence goes on from NW_027675439.1 coordinate 523,418, forward strand.
TGTGTGTGTTGTCGGTGTGTGTGTGTGTTGTCGGTGTGTGTGTGTGTGTGTGTTGTCAGTGTGTGTCTGTGTGTTATCGGTGTGTGTGTGTGTGTGTGTTGTCGGTGTGTGTGTGTGTCTGTGTTGTCGGTGTGTGTGTGTGTGTGTTGTCGGTGTGTGCGTGTGTGTTGTCGGTGTGTGTGTGTGTGTGTTGTCGGTGTGTGTGTGTGTGTGTGTGTGTGTGTTGTCGGTGTGTGTGTGTGTGTTGTCGGTGTGTGTGTGTGTGTTGTCGGTGTGTGTGTGTGTTGTCGGTGTGTGTGTGTGTGTGTGTGTTGTCAGTGTGTGTGTGTGTGTGTTGTCGGTGTGTGTGTGTTTATGTGTTGTCGGTGTGTGTGTGTGTGTTGTCGGTGTGTGTGTGTGTGTGTGTTGTCGGTGTGTGTGTGTGTTGTCGGTGTGTGTGTGTTGTCGGTGTGTGTGTGTGTGTGTGTGTGTGTGTGTTGTCGGTGTGTGTGTGTGTCTGTTGTCGGTGTGTGTGTGTGTGTTGTCGGTGTGTGTGTGTGTGTGTTGTCGGTGTGTGTGTGTGTGTGTTGTCGGTGTGTGTGTGTGTGTTGTGTGTGTGTGTGTTGTCGGTGTGTGTGTGTGTGTGTGTTGTCGGTGTGTGTGTGTGTGTGTGTGTGTGTGTGTTGTTGGTGTGTGTGTGTTGTCGGTGTGTGTGTGTGTGTGTTGTCGGTGTGTGTGTGTGTGTGTGTTGTCGGTGTGTGTGTGTGTGTTGTCGGTGTGTATGTGTGTGTTGTCGGTGTGTGTGTGTGTGTGTTGTAGGTGTGTTTGTGTGTGTGTGTTGTCGGTGTGTATGTGTGTATGTGTGTGTGTTGTCGGTGTGTGTGTGTGTTGTGTGTGTGTGTGTTGTCGGTGTGTGTGTGTGTGTGTGTGTTGTCGGTGTGTGTGTGTGTGTGTTGTCGGTGTGTGTGTGTTTTGTCGGTGTGTGTGTGTGTTGTCGGTGTGTGTGTGTGTTGTCAGTGTGTGTGTGTGTGTGTTGTCGGTGTGTGTGTGTGTGTGTGTGTGTGTGTGTTGTCGGTGTGTGTTTGTGTGTGTTGCTGGTGTGTGTGTGTGTGTGTGTGTTGTCGGTGTGTGTGTGTGTGTTGTCGGTTTGTGTTTGTGTGTGTTGTCAGTGTGTTTGTGTGTGTGTTGTCGGTGTGTGTGTGTGTGTGTGTGTGTGTTGTCGGTGTGTGTGTGTGTTGTCGGTGTGTGTGTGTGTTGTCAGTGTGTGTGTGTGTGTGTTGTCGGTGTGTGTGTGTGTGTGTGTGTGTGTGTGTTGTCGGTGTGTGTGTGTGTGTGTTGCTGGTGTGTGTGTGTGTGTGTGTGTTGTCGGTGTGTGTGTGTGTGTTGTCGGTTTGTGTTTGTGTGTGTTGTCAGTGTGTTTGTGTGTGTGTTGTCGGTGTGTGTGTGTGTGTGTGTGTGTTGTCGGTGTGTGTGTGTGTTGTGTGTGTGTGTGTTGTCGGTGTGTGTGTGTGTGTTGTCGGTGTGTGTGTGTGTGTGTGTGTGTGTGTTGTCGGTGTGTTGTCGGTGTGTGTGTGTGTGTGTGGTCGGTGTGTGTGTGTGTGTTGTCGGTGTGTGTGTGTGTGTGTGTTGTCGGTGTGTGTGTGTGTGTGTTGTCAGTGTGTGTGTGTGTGTGTTGTCGGTGTGTGTGTGTTTATGTGTTGTCGGTGTGTGTGTGTGTGTTGTCGGTGTGTGTGTGTGTGTGTTGTCGGTGTGTGTGTGTGTGTGTGTTGTCGGTGTGTGTGTGTGTTGTCGGTGTGTGTGTGTTGTCGGTGTGTGTGTGTGTGTGTGTGTGTGTGTTGTCGGTGTGTGTGTGTGTGTTGTCGGTGTGTGTGTGTGTGTGTGTGTGTTTTGTCGGTGTGTGTGTGTGTTGTCGGTGTGTGTGTGTGTTGTCAGTGTGTGTGTGTGTGTGTTGTCGGTGTGTGTGTGTGTGTGTGTGTGTTGTCGGTGTGTGTGTGTGTGTGTTGCTGGTGTGTGTGTGTGTGTGTGTGTTGTCGGTGTGTGTGTGTGTGTTGTCGGTTTGTGTTTGTGTGTGTTGTCAGTGTGTTTGTGTGTGTGTTGTCGGTGTGTGTGTGTGTGTGTGTGTGTTGTCGGTGTGTGTGTGTGTTGTGTGTGTGTGTGTTGTCGGTGTGTGTGTGTGTGTTGTCGGTGTGTGTGTGTGTGTGTGTGTGTTGTCGGTGTGTTGTCGGTGTGTGTGTGTGTGTGTGGTCGGTGTGTGTGTGTGTGTTGTCGGTGTGTGTGTGTGTGTGTGTTGTCGGTGTGTGTGTGTGTGTGTTGTCAGTGTGTGTGTGTGTGTGTTGTCGGTGTGTGTGTGTTTATGTGTTGTCGGTGTGTGTGTGTGTGTTGTCGGTGTGTGTGTGTGTGTGTTGTCGGTGTGTGTGTGTGTGTGTGTTGTCGGTGTGTGTGTGTGTTGTCGGTGTGTGTGTGTTGTCGGTGTGTGTGTGTGTGTGTGTGTGTGTTGTCGGTGTGTGTGTGTGTGTTGTCGGTGTGTGTGTGTGTGTGTGTGTGTTTTGTCGGTGTGTGTGTGTGTTGTCGGTGTGTGTGTGTGTTGTCAGTGTGTGTGTGTGTGTGTTGTCGGTGTGTGTGTGTGTGTGTGTGTGTTGTCGGTGTGTGTGTGTGTGTGTTGCTGGTGTGTGTGTGTGTGTGTGTGTTGTCGGTGTGTGTGTGTGTGTTGTCGGTTTGTGTTTGTGTGTGTTGTCAGTGTGTTTGTGTGTGTGTTGTCGGTGTGTGTGTGTGTGTGTGTGTGTTGTCGGTGTGTGTGTGTGTTGTGTGTGTGTGTGTTGTCGGTGTGTGTGTGTGTGTTGTCGGTGTGTGTGTGTGTGTGTGTGTGTTGTCGGTGTGTTGTCGGTGTGTGTGTGTGTGTGTGGTCGGTGTGTGTGTGTGTGTTGTCGGTGTGTGTGTGTGTGTGTGTTGTCGGTGTGTGTGTGTGTGTGTTGTCAGTGTGTGTGTGTGTGTGTTGTCGGTGTGTGTGTGTTTATGTGTTGTCGGTGTGTGTGTGTGTGTTGTCGGTGTGTGTGTGTGTGTGTTGTCGGTGTGTGTGTGTGTGTGTGTTGTCGGTGTGTGTGTGTGTTGTCGGTGTGTGTGTGTTGTCGGTGTGTGTGTGTGTGTGTGTGTGTGTTGTCGGTGTGTGTGTGTGTGTTGTCGGTGTGTGTGTGTTGTCGGTGTGTGTGTGTGTGTGTTGTCGGTGTGTGTGTGTTGTGTTTGTGTGTGTTGTCGGTGTGTGTGTGTGTGTGTTGTCGGTGTGTGTGTGTGTGTGTGTTGTCGGTGTGTGTGTGTGTGTGTTGTCGGTGTGTGTGTGTGTGTGTGTGTGTTGTCGGTGTGTTTGTGTGTTGTCGGTGTGTGTGTGTGTGTGTGTTGTTGGTGTGTGTGTGTGTGTTGTGTGTGTGTGTGTGTGTTGTCGGTGTGTGTGTGTGTGTGTGTGCTGTCGGTGTGTGTGTGTGTGTGTTGTCTGTGTGTGTGTGTTGTCGGTGTGTGTGTGTGTGTGTGTTGTCGGTGTGTGTGTGTGTTGTCGGTGTGTGTGTGTGTGTGTGTTGTCAGTGTGTGTCTGTGTGTTATCGGTGTGTGTGTGTGTGTGTGTGTGTGTTGTCGGTGTGTGTGTGTGTCTGTGTTGTCGGTGTGTGTGTGTGTGTGTTGTCGGTGTGTGCGTGTGTGTTGTCGGTGTGTGTGTGTGTGTGTTGTCGGTGTGTGTGTGTGTGTGTGTGTGTGTGTGTGTTGTCGGTGTGTGTGTGTGTGTTGTCGGTGTGTGTGTGTGTGTTGTCGGTGTGTGTGTGTGTGTGTTGTCGGTGTGTGTGTGTGTGTGTGTGTTGTCAGTGTGTGTGTGTGTGTGTTGTCGGTGTGTGTGTGTTTATGTGTTGTCGGTGTGTGTGTGTGTGTTGTCGGTGTGTGTGTGTGTGTGTGTTGTCGGTGTGTGTGTGTGTTGTCGGTGTGTGTGTGTTGTCGGTGTGTGTGTGTGTGTGTGTGTGTGTGTGTTGTCGGTGTGTGTGTGTGTCTGTTGTCGGTGTGTGTGTGTGTGTTGTCGGTGTGTGTGTGTGTGTGTTGTCGGTGTGTGTGTGTGTGTGTTGTCGGTGTGTGTGTGTGTGTTGTGTGTGTGTGTGTTGTCGGTGTGTGTGTGTGTGTGTGTTGTCGGTGTGTGTGTGTGTGTGTGTGTGTGTGTGTTGTTGGTGTGTGTGTGTTGTCGGTGTGTGTGTGTGTGTGTTGTCGGTGTGTGTGTGTGTGTGTGTTGTCGGTGTGTGTGTGTGTGTTGTCGGTGTGTATGTGTGTGTTGTCGGTGTGTGTGTGTGTGTGTTGTAGGTGTGTTTGTGTGTGTGTGTTGTCGGTGTGTATGTGTGTATGTGTGTGTGTTGTCGGTGTGTGTGTGTGTTGTGTGTGTGTGTGTTGTCGGTGTGTGTGTGTGTGTGTGTGTTGTCGGTGTGTGTGTGTGTGTGTTGTCGGTGTGTGTGTGTTTTGTCGGTGTGTGTGTGTGTTGTCGGTGTGTGTGTGTGTTGTCAGTGTGTGTGTGTGTGTGTTGTCGGTGTGTGTGTGTGTGTGTGTGTGTGTGTGTTGTCGGTGTGTGTGTGTGTGTGTTGCTGGTGTGTGTGTGTGTGTGTGTGTTGTCGGTGTGTGTGTGTGTGTTGTCGGTTTGTGTTTGTGTGTGTTGTCAGTGTGTTTGTGTGTGTGTTGTCGGTGTGTGTGTGTGTGTGTGTGTGTGTTGTCGGTGTGTGTGTGTGTTGTGTGTGTGTGTGTTGTCGGTGTGTGTGTGTGTGTTGTCGGTGTGTGTGTGTGTGTGTGTGTTGTCGGTGTGTTGTCGGTGTGTGTGTGTGTGTGTGGTCGGTGTGTGTGTGTGTGTTGTCGGTGTGTGTGTGTGTGTGTGTGTTGTCGGTGTGTGTGTGTGTGTGTTGTCAGTGTGTGTGTGTGTGTGTTGTCGGTGTGTGTGTGTTTATGTGTTGTCGGTGTGTGTGTCTGTGTTGTCGGTGTGTGTGTGTGTGTGTTGTCGGTGTGTGTGTGCGTTGTCGGTGTGTGTGTGTTGTCGGTGTGTGTGTGTGTGTGTGTTGTTGGTGTGTGTGTGTGTGTGTTGTGTGTGTGTGTGTGTGTTGTCGGTGTGTGTGTGTGTGTGTGTGCTGTCGGTGTGTGTGTGTGTGTGTTGTCTGTGTGTGTGTGTTGTCGGTGTGTGTGTGTGTGTGTGTGTTGTCGGTGTGTGTGTGTGTTGTCGGTGTGTGTGTGTGTGTGTGTTGTCAGTGTGTGTCTGTGTGTTATCGGTGTGTGTGTGTGTGTGTGTTGTCGGTGTGTGTGTGTCTGTGTTGTCGGTGTGTGTGTGTGTGTGTTGTCGGTGTGTGTGTGTGTGTGTGTGCTGTCGGTGTGTGTGTGTGTGTGTTGTCTGTGTGTGTGTGTTGTCGGTGTGTGTGTGTGTGTGTGTGTTGTCGGTGTGTGTGTGTGTTGTCGGTGTGTGTGTGTGTGTGTGTTGTCAGTGTGTGTCTGTGTGTTATCGGTGTGTGTGTGTGTGTGTGTGTGTTGTCGGTGTGTGTGTGTGTGTGTGTGTGTGTGTGTTGTCGGTGTGTGCGTGTGTGTTGTCGGTGTGTGTGTTTGTTGTCGGTGTGTGTGTGTGTGTTGTCGGTGTGTGTGTGTGTGTGTGTGTGTTGTCGGTGTGTGTGTGTGTTGTCAGTGTGTGTGTGTGTGTGTTGTCGGTGTGTGTGTGTGTGTGTGTGTTGTCGGTGTGTGTGTGTGTTGTCGGTGTGTGTGTGATGTTGGTGTGTGTGTGTGTGTGTGTGTGTGTTGTCGGTGTGTGTGTGTGTGTTGTCGGTGTGTGTGTGTTGTCGGTGTGTGTGTGTGTGTGTTGTCGGTGTGTGTGTGTTGTGTGTGTGTGTGTTGTCGGTGTGTGTGTGTGTGTGTTGTCGGTGTGTGTGTGTGTGTGTGTTGTCGGTGTGTGTGTGTGTGTGTGTGTGTTGTCGGTGTGTTTGTGTGTTGTCGGTGTGTGTGTGTGTGTGTGTTGTTGGTGTGTGTGTGTGTGTTTTGTGTGTGTGTGTGTGTGTTGTCGGTGTGTGTGTGTGTGTGTGTGCTGTTGGTGTGTGTGTGTGTGTGTTGTCTGTGTGTGTGTGTTGTCGGTGTGTGTGTGTGTGTGTGTGTGTTGTCGGTGTGTGTGTGTGTTGTCGGTGTTTGTGTGTGTGTGTGTGTGTGTTGTCGGTGTGTGTGTGTGTCTGTGTTGTCGGTGTGTGTGTGTGTGTGTTGTCGGTGTGTGCGTGTGTGTTGTCGGTGTGTGTGTGTGTGTGTGTTGTCGGTGTGTGTGTGTGTGTGTGTGTGTGTGTGTGTGTTGTCGGTGTGTGTGTGTGTGTTGTCGGTGTGTGTGTGTGTGTTGTCGGTGTGTGTGTGTGTGTGTTGTCGGTGTGTGTGTGTGTGTGTTGTCAGTGTGTGTGTGTGTGTGTTGTCGGTGTGTGTGTGTTTATGTGTTGTCGGTGTGTGTGTGTGTTGTCGGTGTGTGTGTGTGTGTGTGTTGTCGGTGTGTGTGTGTGTTGTCGGTGTGTGTGTGTTGTCGGTGTGTGTGTGTGTGTGTGTGTGTGTGTGTTGTCGGTGTGTGTGTGTGTGTGTTGTCGGTGTGTGTGTGTGTGTTGTCGGTGTGTGTGTGTGTGTGTTGTCGGTGTGTGTGTGTGTGTGTTGTCGGTGTGTGTGTGTGTGTTGTGTGTGTGTGTGTTGTCGGTGTGTGTGTGTGTGTGTGTTGTCGGTGTGTGTGTGTGTGTGTGTGTGTGTGTGTGTGTTGTTGGTGTGTGTGTGTTGTCGGTGTGTGTGTGTGTTGTCGGTGTCTGTGTGTGTGTGTTGTCGGTGTGTGTGTGTGTGTGTTGTCAGTGTGTGTGTGTGTGTGTGTTGTCGGTGTGTGTGTGTGTGTGTGTGTTGTCGGTGTGTGTGTGTGTGTGTGTTGTCGGTGTGTGTGTGTGTGTGTGTTGTCGGTGTGTGTGTGTGTGTATTGTCGGTGTGTGTGTGTGTGTGTTGCTGGTGCGTGTGTGTGTGTGTTGTCGGTGTGTGTGTGTGTTGTCGGTGTGTGTGTGTGTGTGTTGTCGGTGTGTGTGTGTGTGTTGTCGGTGTGTATGTGTGTGTTGTCGGTGTGTGTGTGTGTGTGTTGTAGGTGTGTTTGTGTGTGTGTGTTGTCGGTGTGTATGTGTGTGTGTGTGTGTGTTGTCGGTGTGTGTGTGTGTGTTGTCGGTGTGTGTGTGTATGTGTTGTCGGTGTGTGTGTGTGTGTGTGTGTGTTGTCGGTGTGTGTGTGTGTGTTGTCGGTGTGTGTGTGTGTGTGTGTTGTCGGTGTGTGTGTGTGTGTGTTGTCAGTGTGTGTGTGTGTGTGTTGTCGGTGTGTGTGTGTTTATGTGTTGTCGGTGTGTGTGTGTGTGTTGTCGGTGTGTGTGTGTGTGTTGTCTGTGTGTGTGAGTGTTGTCGGTGTGTGTGTGTTGTCGGTGTGTGTCTGTGTGTGTGTGTGTGTGTGTGTGTTGTCGGTGTGTGCGTGTGTGTTGTCGGTGTGTGTGTGTGTGTTGTCGGTGTGTGTGTGTGTGTGTGTTGTCGGTGTGTGTGTGTGTGTGTTGTCGGTGTGTGTGTGTGTGTTGTCGGTGTGTGTGTGTGTGTGTTGTCGGTGTGTGTGTGTGTGTGTTCTCAGTGTGTGTGTGTGTGTGTTGTCGGTGTGTGTGTGTTTATGTGTTGTCGGTGTGTGTGTGTTGTCGTTGTGTGTGTGTGTGTGTGTGTTGTCGGTGTGTGTGTGTGTTGTCGGTGTGTGTGTGTTGTCGGTGTGTGTGTGTGTGTGTGTGTGTTGTCGGTGTGTGTGTGTGTGTGTTGTCGGTGTGTGTGTGTGTGTTGTCGGTGTGTGTGTGTGTGTGTGTTGTCGGTGTGTGTGTGTGTTGTGTGTGTGTGTGTTGTCGGTGTGTGTGTGTGTGTGTTGTCGGTGTGTGTGTGTGTGTTGTCGGTGTGTGTGTGTGTGTGTTGTCGGTGTGTGTGTGTGTGTTGTCGGTGTGTGTGTGTCTGTTGTCTGTGTGTGTGAGTGTTGTCGGTGTGTGTGTGTTGTCGGTGTGTGTGTGTGTGTGTGTGTGTGTGTGTGTTGTCGGTGTGTGCGTGTGTGTTGTCGGTGTGTGTGTTTGTTGTCGGTGTGTGTGTGTGTGTTGTCGGTGTGTGTGTGTGTGTGTGTGTGTTGTCGGTGTGTGTGTGTGTTGTCAGTGTGTGTGTGTGTGTGTTGTCGGTGTGTGTGTGTGTGTGTGTGTTGTCGGTGTGTGTGTGTGTTGTCGGTGTGTGTGTGATGTTGGTGTGTGTGTGTGTGTGTGTGTGTGTTGTCGGTGTGTGTGTGTGTGTTGTCGGTGTGTGTGTGTTGTCGGTGTGTGTGTGTGTGTGTTGTCGGTGTGTGTGTGTTGTGTGTGTGTGTGTTGTCGGTGTGTGTGTGTGTGTGTTGTCGGTGTGTGTGTGTGTGTGTGTTGTCGGTGTGTGTGTGTGTGTGTGTGTGTTGTCGGTGTGTTTGTGTGTTGTCGGTGTGTGTGTGTGTGTGTGTTGTTGGTGTGTGTGTGTGTGTTTTGTGTGTGTGTGTGTGTGTTGTCGGTGTGTGTGTGTGTGTGTGTGCTGTTGGTGTGTGTGTGTGTGTGTTGTCTGTGTGTGTGTGTTGTCGGTGTGTGTGTGTGTGTGTGTGTGTTGTCGGTGTGTGTGTGTGTTGTCGGTGTTTGTGTGTGTGTGTGTGTGTGTTGTCGGTGTGTGTGTGTGTCTGTGTTGTCGGTGTGTGTGTGTGTGTGTTGTCGGTGTGTGCGTGTGTGTTGTCGGTGTGTGTGTGTGTGTGTGTTGTCGGTGTGTGTGTGTGTGTGTGTGTGTGTGTGTGTGTTGTCGGTGTGTGTGTGTGTGTTGTCGGTGTGTGTGTGTGTGTTGTCGGTGTGTGTGTGTGTGTGTTGTCGGTGTGTGTGTGTGTGTGTGTGTGTTGTCAGTGTGTGTGTGTGTGTGTTGTCGGTGTGTGTGTGTGTGTGTGTTGTTGGTGTGTGTGTGTGTGTTTTGTGTGTGTGTGTGTGTGTTGTCGGTGTGTGTGTGTGTGTGTGTGCTGTTGGTGTGTGTGTGTGTGTGTTGTCTGTGTGTGTGTGTTGTCGGTGTGTGTGTGTGTGTGTGTGTGTTGTCGGTGTGTGTGTGTGTTGTCGGTGTTTGTGTGTGTGTGTGTGTGTGTTGTCGGTGTGTGTGTGTGTCTGTGTTGTCGGTGTGTGTGTGTGTGTGTTGTCGGTGTGTGCGTGTGTGTTGTCGGTGTGTGTGTGTGTGTGTGTTGTCGGTGTGTGTGTGTGTGTGTGTGTGTGTGTGTGTGTTGTCGGTGTGTGTGTGTGTGTTGTCGGTGTGTGTGTGTGTGTTGTCGGTGTGTGTGTGTGTGTGTTGTCGGTGTGTGTGTGTGTGTGTTGTCAGTGTGTGTGTGTGTGTGTTGTCGGTGTGTGTGTGTTTATGTGTTGTCGGTGTGTGTGTGTGTTGTCGGTGTGTGTGTGTGTGTGTGTTGTCGGTGTGTGTGTGTGTTGTCGGTGTGTGTGTGTTGTCGGTGTGTGTGTGTGTGTGTGTGTGTGTGTGTTGTCGGTGTGTGTGTGTGTGTGTTGTCGGTGTGTGTGTGTGTGTTGTCGGTGTGTGTGTGTGTGTGTTGTCGGTGTGTGTGTGTGTGTGTTGTCGGTGTGTGTGTGTGTGTTGTGTGTGTGTGTGTTGTCGGTGTGTGTGTGTGTGTGTGTTGTCGGTGTGTGTGTGTGTGTGTGTGTGTGTGTGTGTGTTGTTGGTGTGTGTGTGTTGTCGGTGTGTGTGTGTGTTGTCGGTGTCTGTGTGTGTGTGTTGTCGGTGTGTGTGTGTGTGTGTTGTCAGTGTGTGTGTGTGTGTGTGTTGTCGGTGTGTGTGTGTGTGTGTGTGTTGTCGGTGTGTGTGTGTGTGTGTGTTGTCGGTGTGTGTGTGTGTGTGTGTTGTCGGTGTGTGTGTGTGTGTATTGTCGGTGTGTGTGTGTGTGTGTTGCTGGTGCGTGTGTGTGTGTGTTGTCGGTGTGTGTGTGTGTTGTCGGTGTGTGTGTGTGTGTGTTGTCGGTGTGTGTGTGTGTGTTGTCGGTGTGTATGTGTGTGTTGTCGGTGTGTGTGTGTGTGTGTTGTAGGTGTGTTTGTGTGTGTGTGTTGTCGGTGTGTATGTGTGTGTGTGTGTGTGTTGTCGGTGTGTGTGTGTGTGTTGTCGGTGTGTGTGTGTATGTGTTGTCGGTGTGTGTGTGTGTGTGTGTGTGTTGTCGGTGTGTGTGTGTGTGTTGTCGGTGTGTGTGTGTGTGTGTGTTGTCGGTGTGTGTGTGTGTGTGTTGTCAGTGTGTGTGTGTGTGTGTTGTCGGTGTGTGTGTGTTTATGTGTTGTCGGTGTGTGTGTGTGTGTTGTCGGTGTGTGTGTGTGTGTTGTCTGTGTGTGTGAGTGTTGTCGGTGTGTGTGTGTTGTCGGTGTGTGTCTGTGTGTGTGTGTGTGTGTGTGTGTTGTCGGTGTGTGCGTGTGTGTTGTCGGTGTGTGTGTGTGTGTTGTCGGTGTGTGTGTGTGTGTGTGTTGTCGGTGTGTGTGTGTGTGTGTTGTCGGTGTGTGTGTGTGTGTTGTCGGTGTGTGTGTGTGTGTGTTGTCGGTGTGTGTGTGTGTGTGTTCTCAGTGTGTGTGTGTGTGTGTTGTCGGTGTGTGTGTGTTTATGTGTTGTCGGTGTGTGTGTGTTGTCGTTGTGTGTGTGTGTGTGTGTGTTGTCGGTGTGTGTGTGTGTTGTCGGTGTGTGTGTGTTGTCGGTGTGTGTGTGTGTGTGTGTGTGTTGTCGGTGTGTGTGTGTGTGTGTTGTCGGTGTGTGTGTGTGTGTTGTCGGTGTGTGTGTGTGTGTGTGTTGTCGGTGTGTGTGTGTGTTGTGTGTGTGTGTGTTGTCGGTGTGTGTGTGTGTGTGTTGTCGGTGTGTGTGTGTGTGTGTTGTCGGTGTGTGTGTGTGTGTGTTGTCGGTGTGTGTGTGTGTGTTGTCGGTGTGTGTGTGTCTGTTGTCTGTGTGTGTGAGTGTTGTCGGTGTGTGTGTGTTGTCGGTGTGTGTGTGTGTGTGTGTGTGTGTGTGTGTTGTCGGTGTGTGCGTGTGTGTTGTCGGTGTGTGTGTTTGTTGTCGGTGTGTGTGTGTGTGTTGTCGGTGTGTGTGTGTGTGTGTGTGTGTTGTCGGTGTGTGTGTGTGTTGTCAGTGTGTGTGTGTGTGTGTTGTCGGTGTGTGTGTGTGTGTGTGTGTTGTCGGTGTGTGTGTGTGTTGTCGGTGTGTGTGTGATGTTGGTGTGTGTGTGTGTGTGTGTGTGTGTTGTCGGTGTGTGTGTGTGTGTTGTCGGTGTGTGTGTGTTGTCGGTGTGTGTGTGTGTGTGTTGTCGGTGTGTGTGTGTTGTGTGTGTGTGTGTTGTCGGTGTGTGTGTGTGTGTGTTGTCGGTGTGTGTGTGTGTGTGTGTTGTCGGTGTGTGTGTGTGTGTGTGTGTGTTGTCGGTGTGTTTGTGTGTTGTCGGTGTGTGTGTGTGTGTGTGTTGTTGGTGTGTGTGTGTGTGTTTTGTGTGTGTGTGTGTGTGTTGTCGGTGTGTGTGTGTGTGTGTGTGCTGTTGGTGTGTGTGTGTGTGTGTTGTCTGTGTGTGTGTGTTGTCGGTGTGTGTGTGTGTGTGTGTGTGTTGTCGGTGTGTGTGTGTGTTGTCGGTGTTTGTGTGTGTGTGTGTGTGTGTTGTCGGTGTGTGTGTGTGTCTGTGTTGTCGGTGTGTGTGTGTGTGTGTTGTCGGTGTGTGCGTGTGTGTTGTCGGTGTGTGTGTGTGTGTGTGTTGTCGGTGTGTGTGTGTGTGTGTGTGTGTGTGTGTGTGTTGTCGGTGTGTGTGTGTGTGTTGTCGGTGTGTGTGTGTGTGTTGTCGGTGTGTGTGTGTGTGTGTTGTCGGTGTGTGTGTGTGTGTGTGTGTGTTGTCAGTGTGTGTGTGTGTGTGTTGTCGGTGTGTGTGTGTTTATGTGTTGTCGGTGTGTGTGTGTGTTGTCGGTGTGTGTGTGTGTGTGTGTTGTCGGTGTGTGTGTGTGTTGTCGGTGTGTGTGTGTTGTCGGTGTGTGTGTGTGTGTGTGTGTGTGTGTGTTGTCGGTGTGTGTGTGTGTGTGTTGTCGGTGTGTGTGTGTGTGTGTGTGTGTTGTCAGTGTGTGTGTGTGTGTGTTGTCGGTGTGTGTGTGTTTATGTGTTGTCGGTGTGTGTGTGTGTTGTCGGTGTGTGTGTGTGTGTGTGTTGTCGGTGTGTGTGTGTGTTGTCGGTGTGTGTGTGTTGTCGGTGTGTGTGTGTGTGTGTGTGTGTGTGTGTTGTCGGTGTGTGTGTGTGTCTGTTGTCGGTGTGTGTGTGTGTGTTGTCGGTGTGTGTGTGTGTGTGTTGTCGGTGTGTGTGTGTGTGTGTTGTCGGTGTGTGTGTGTGTGTTGTGTGTGTGTGTGTTGTCGGTGTGTGTGTGTGTGTGTGTTGTCGGTGTGTGTGTGTGTGTGTGTGTGTGTGTGTTGTTGGTGTGTGTGTGTTGTCGGTGTGTGTGTGTGTGTGTTGTCGGTGTGTGTGTGTGTGTGTGTTGTCGGTGTGTGTGTGTGTGTTGTCGGTGTGTATGTGTGTGTTGTCGGTGTGTGTGTGTGTGTGTTGTAGGTGTGTTTGTGTGTGTGTGTTGTCGGTGTGTATGTGTGTATGTGTGTGTGTTGTCGGTGTGTGTGTGTGTTGTGTGTGTGTGTGTTGTCGGTGTGTGTGTGTGTGTGTGTGTTGTCGGTGTGTGTGTGTGTGTGTTGTCGGTGTGTGTGTGTTTTGTCGGTGTGTGTGTGTGTTGTCGGTGTGTGTGTGTGTTGTCAGTGTGTGTGTGTGTGTGTTGTCGGTGTGTGTGTGTGTGTGTGTGTGTGTGTGTTGTCGGTGTGTGTTTGTGTGTGTTGCTGGTGTGTGTGTGTGTGTGTGTGTTGTCGGTGTGTGTGTGTGTGTTGTCGGTTTGTGTTTGTGTGTGTTGTCAGTGTGTTTGTGTGTGTGTTGTCGGTGTGTGTGTGTGTGTGTGTGTGTGTTGTCGGTGTGTGTGTGTGTTGTCGGTGTGTGTGTGTGTTGTCAGTGTGTGTGTGTGTGTGTTGTCGGTGTGTGTGTGTGTGTGTGTGTGTGTGTGTTGTCGGTGTGTGTGTGTGTGTGTTGCTGGTGTGTGTGTGTGTGTGTGTGTTGTCGGTGTGTGTGTGTGTGTTGTCGGTTTGTGTTTGTGTGTGTTGTCAGTGTGTTTGTGTGTGTGTTGTCGGTGTGTGTGTGTGTGTGTGTGTGTTGTCGGTGTGTGTGTGTGTTGTGTGTGTGTGTGTTGTCGGTGTGTGTGTGTGTGTTGTCGGTGTGTGTGTGTGTGTGTGTGTGTTGTCGGTGTGTTGTCGGTGTGTGTGTGTGTGTGTGGTCGGTGTGTGTGTGTGTGTTGTCGGTGTGTGTGTGTGTGTGTGTTGTCGGTGTGTGTGTGTGTGTGTTGTCAGTGTGTGTGTGTGTGTGTTGTCGGTGTGTGTGTGTTTATGTGTTGTCGGTGTGTGTGTGTGTGTTGTCGGTGTGTGTGTGTGTGTGTTGTCGGTGTGTGTGTGTGTGTGTGTTGTCGGTGTGTGTGTGTGTTGTCGGTGTGTGTGTGTTGTCGGTGTGTGTGTGTGTGTGTGTGTGTGTGTTGTCGGTGTGTGTGTGTGTGTTGTCGGTGTGTGTGTGTGTGTGTGTGTGTTTTGTCGGTGTGTGTGTGTGTTGTCGGTGTGTGTGTGTGTTGTCAGTGTGTGTGTGTGTGTGTTGTCGGTGTGTGTGTGTGTGTGTGTGTGTTGTCGGTGTGTGTGTGTGTGTGTTGCTGGTGTGTGTGTGTGTGTGTGTGTTGTCGGTGTGTGTGTGTGTGTTGTCGGTTTGTGTTTGTGTGTGTTGTCAGTGTGTTTGTGTGTGTGTTGTCGGTGTGTGTGTGTGTGTGTGTGTGTTGTCGGTGTGTGTGTGTGTTGTGTGTGTGTGTGTTGTCGGTGTGTGTGTGTGTGTTGTCGGTGTGTGTGTGTGTGTGTGTGTGTTGTCGGTGTGTTGTCGGTGTGTGTGTGTGTGTGTGGTCGGTGTGTGTGTGTGTGTTGTCGGTGTGTGTGTGTGTGTGTGTTGTCGGTGTGTGTGTGTGTGTGTTGTCAGTGTGTGTGTGTGTGTGTTGTCGGTGTGTGTGTGTTTATGTGTTGTCGGTGTGTGTGTGTGTGTTGTCGGTGTGTGTGTGTGTGTGTTGTCGGTGTGTGTGTGTGTGTGTGTTGTCGGTGTGTGTGTGTGTTGTCGGTGTGTGTGTGTTGTCGGTGTGTGTGTGTGTGTGTGTGTGTGTTGTCGGTGTGTGTGTGTGTGTTGTCGGTGTGTGTGTGTGTGTGTGTGTGTTTTGTCGGTGTGTGTGTGTGTTGTCGGTGTGTGTGTGTGTTGTCAGTGTGTGTGTGTGTGTGTTGTCGGTGTGTGTGTGTGTGTGTGTGTGTTGTCGGTGTGTGTGTGTGTGTGTTGCTGGTGTGTGTGTGTGTGTGTGTGTTGTCGGTGTGTGTGTGTGTGTTGTCGGTTTGTGTTTGTGTGTGTTGTCAGTGTGTTTGTGTGTGTGTTGTCGGTGTGTGTGTGTGTGTGTGTGTGTTGTCGGTGTGTGTGTGTGTTGTGTGTGTGTGTGTTGTCGGTGTGTGTGTGTGTGTTGTCGGTGTGTGTGTGTGTGTGTGTGTGTTGTCGGTGTGTTGTCGGTGTGTGTGTGTGTGTGTGGTCGGTGTGTGTGTGTGTGTTGTCGGTGTGTGTGTGTGTGTGTGTTGTCGGTGTGTGTGTGTGTGTGTTGTCAGTGTGTGTGTGTGTGTGTTGTCGGTGTGTGTGTGTTTATGTGTTGTCGGTGTGTGTGTGTGTGTTGTCGGTGTGTGTGTGTGTGTGTTGTCGGTGTGTGTGTGTGTGTGTGTTGTCGGTGTGTGTGTGTGTTGTCGGTGTGTGTGTGTTGTCGGTGTGTGTGTGTGTGTGTGTGTGTGTTGTCGGTGTGTGTGTGTGTGTTGTCGGTGTGTGTGTGTTGTCGGTGTGTGTGTGTGTGTGTTGTCGGTGTGTGTGTGTTGTGTTTGTGTGTGTTGTCGGTGTGTGTGTGTGTGTGTTGTCGGTGTGTGTGTGTGTGTGTGTTGTCGGTGTGTGTGTGTGTGTGTTGTCGGTGTGTGTGTGTGTGTGTGTGTGTTGTCGGTGTGTTTGTGTGTTGTCGGTGTGTGTGTGTGTGTGTGTTGTTGGTGTGTGTGTGTGTGTTGTGTGTGTGTGTGTGTGTTGTCGGTGTGTGTGTGTGTGTGTGTGCTGTCGGTGTGTGTGTGTGTGTGTTGTCTGTGTGTGTGTGTTGTCGGTGTGTGTGTGTGTGTGTGTTGTCGGTGTGTGTGTGTGTTGTCGGTGTGTGTGTGTGTGTGTGTGTTGTCAGTGTGTGTCTGTGTGTTATCGGTGTGTGTGTGTGTGTGTGTGTGTGTTGTCGGTGTGTGTGTGTGTCTGTGTTGTCGGTGTGTGTGTGTGTGTGTTGTCGGTGTGTGCGTGTGTGTTGTCGGTGTGTGTGTGTGTGTGTTGTCGGTGTGTGTGTGTGTGTGTGTGTGTGTGTGTGTTGTCGGTGTGTGTGTGTGTGTTGTCGGTGTGTGTGTGTGTGTTGTCGGTGTGTGTGTGTGTGTGTTGTCGGTGTGTGTGTGTGTGTGTGTGTTGTCAGTGTGTGTGTGTGTGTGTTGTCGGTGTGTGTGTGTTTATGTGTTGTCGGTGTGTGTGTGTGTGTTGTCGGTGTGTGTGTGTGTGTGTGTTGTCGGTGTGTGTGTGTGTTGTCGGTGTGTGTGTGTTGTCGGTGTGTGTGTGTGTGTGTGTGTGTGTGTGTTGTCGGTGTGTGTGTGTGTCTGTTGTCGGTGTGTGTGTGTGTGTTGTCGGTGTGTGTGTGTGTGTGTTGTCGGTGTGTGTGTGTGTGTGTTGTCGGTGTGTGTGTGTGTGTTGTGTGTGTGTGTGTTGTCGGTGTGTGTGTGTGTGTGTGTTGTCGGTGTGTGTGTGTGTGTGTGTGTGTGTGTGTTGTTGGTGTGTGTGTGTTGTCGGTGTGTGTGTGTGTGTGTTGTCGGTGTGTGTGTGTGTGTGTGTTGTCGGTGTGTGTGTGTGTGTTGTCGGTGTGTATGTGTGTGTTGTCGGTGTGTGTGTGTGTGTGTTGTAGGTGTGTTTGTGTGTGTGTGTTGTCGGTGTGTATGTGTGTATGTGTGTGTGTTGTCGGTGTGTGTGTGTGTTGTGTGTGTGTGTGTTGTCGGTGTGTGTGTGTGTGTGTGTGTTGTCGGTGTGTGTGTGTGTGTGTTGTCGGTGTGTGTGTGTTTTGTCGGTGTGTGTGTGTGTTGTCGGTGTGTGTGTGTGTTGTCAGTGTGTGTGTGTGTGTGTTGTCGGTGTGTGTGTGTGTGTGTGTGTGTGTGTGTTGTCGGTGTGTGTGTGTGTGTGTTGCTGGTGTGTGTGTGTGTGTGTGTGTTGTCGGTGTGTGTGTGTGTGTTGTCGGTTTGTGTTTGTGTGTGTTGTCAGTGTGTTTGTGTGTGTGTTGTCGGTGTGTGTGTGTGTGTGTGTGTGTGTTGTCGGTGTGTGTGTGTGTTGTGTGTGTGTGTGTTGTCGGTGTGTGTGTGTGTGTTGTCGGTGTGTGTGTGTGTGTGTGTGTTGTCGGTGTGTTGTCGGTGTGTGTGTGTGTGTGTGGTCGGTGTGTGTGTGTGTGTTGTCGGTGTGTGTGTGTGTGTGTGTGTTGTCGGTGTGTGTGTGTGTGTGTTGTCAGTGTGTGTGTGTGTGTGTTGTCGGTGTGTGTGTGTTTATGTGTTGTCGGTGTGTGTGTCTGTGTTGTCGGTGTGTGTGTGTGTGTGTTGTCGGTGTGTGTGTGCGTTGTCGGTGTGTGTGTGTTGTCGGTGTGTGTGTGTGTGTGTGTTGTTGGTGTGTGTGTGTGTGTGTTGTGTGTGTGTGTGTGTGTTGTCGGTGTGTGTGTGTGTGTGTGTGCTGTCGGTGTGTGTGTGTGTGTGTTGTCTGTGTGTGTGTGTTGTCGGTGTGTGTGTGTGTGTGTGTGTTGTCGGTGTGTGTGTGTGTTGTCGGTGTGTGTGTGTGTGTGTGTTGTCAGTGTGTGTCTGTGTGTTATCGGTGTGTGTGTGTGTGTGTGTTGTCGGTGTGTGTGTGTCTGTGTTGTCGGTGTGTGTGTGTGTGTGATGTCGGTGTGTGTGTGTGTGTGTGTGCTGTCGGTGTGTGTGTGTGTGTGTTGTCTGTGTGTGTGTGTTGTCGGTGTGTGTGTGTGTGTGTGTGTTGTCGGTGTGTGTGTGTGTTGTCGGTGTGTGTGTGTGTGTGTGTTGTCAGTGTGTGTCTGTGTGTTATCGGTGTGTGTGTGTGTGTGTGTGTGTTGTCGGTGTGTGTGTGTGTGTGTGTGTGTGTGTGTTGTCGGTGTGTGCGTGTGTGTTGTCGGTGTGTGTGTTTGTTGTCGGTGTGTGTGTGTGTGTTGTCGGTGTGTGTGTGTGTGTGTGTGTGTTGTCGGTGTGTGTGTGTGTTGTCAGTGTGTGTGTGTGTGTGTTGTCGGTGTGTGTGTGTGTGTGTGTGTTGTCGGTGTGTGTGTGTGTTGTCGGTGTGTGTGTGATGTTGGTGTGTGTGTGTGTGTGTGTGTGTGTTGTCGGTGTGTGTGTGTGTGTTGTCGGTGTGTGTGTGTTGTCGGTGTGTGTGTGTGTGTGTTGTCGGTGTGTGTGTGTTGTGTGTGTGTGTGTTGTCGGTGTGTGTGTGTGTGTGTTGTCGGTGTGTGTGTGTGTGTGTGTTGTCGGTGTGTGTGTGTGTGTGTGTGTGTTGTCGGTGTGTTTGTGTGTTGTCGGTGTGTGTGTGTGTGTGTGTTGTTGGTGTGTGTGTGTGTGTTTTGTGTGTGTGTGTGTGTGTTGTCGGTGTGTGTGTGTGTGTGTGTGCTGTTGGTGTGTGTGTGTGTGTGTTGTCTGTGTGTGTGTGTTGTCGGTGTGTGTGTGTGTGTGTGTGTGTTGTCGGTGTGTGTGTGTGTTGTCGGTGTTTGTGTGTGTGTGTGTGTGTGTTGTCGGTGTGTGTGTGTGTCTGTGTTGTCGGTGTGTGTGTGTGTGTGTTGTCGGTGTGTGCGTGTGTGTTGTCGGTGTGTGTGTGTGTGTGTGTTGTCGGTGTGTGTGTGTGTGTGTGTGTGTGTGTGTGTGTGTGTGTTGTCGGTGTGTGTGTGTGTGTTGTCGGTGTGTGTGTGTGTGTTGTCGGTGTGTGTGTGTGTGTGTTGTCGGTGTGTGTGTGTGTGTGTTGTCAGTGTGTGTGTGTGTGTGTTGTCGGTGTGTGTGTGTTTATGTGTTGTCGGTGTGTGTGTGTGTTGTCGGTGTGTGTGTGTGTGTGTGTTGTCGGTGTGTGTGTGTGTTGTCGGTGTGTGTGTGTTGTCGGTGTGTGTGTGTGTGTGTGTGTGTGTGTGTTGTCGGTGTGTGTGTGTGTGTGTTGTCGGTGTGTGTGTGTGTGTTGTCGGTGTGTGTGTGTGTGTGTTGTCGGTGTGTGTGTGTGTGTGTTGTCGGTGTGTGTGTGTGTGTTGTCGGTGTGTGTGTTGTCGGTGTGTGTGTGTGTGTGTGTTGTCGGTGTGTGTGTGTGTGTGTGTGTGTGTGTGTGTGTTGTTGGTGTGTGTGTGTTGTCGGTGTGTGTGTGTGTTGTCGGTGTCTGTGTGTGTGTGTTGTCGGTGTGTGTGTGTGTGTGTTGTCAGTGTGTGTGTGTGTGTGTGTTGTCGGTGTGTGTGTGTGTGTGTGTGTTGTCGGTGTGTGTGTGTGTGTGTGTTGTCGGTGTGTGTGTGTGTGTGTGTTGTCGGTGTGTGTGTGTGTGTATTGTCGGTGTGTGTGTGTGTGTGTTGCTGGTGCGTGTGTGTGTGTGTTGTCGGTGTGTGTGTGTGTTGTCGGTGTGTGTGTGTGTGTGTTGTCGGTGTGTGTGTGTGTGTTGTCGGTGTGTATGTGTGTGTTGTCGGTGTGTGTGTGTGTGTGTTGTAGGTGTGTTTGTGTGTGTGTGTTGTCGGTGTGTATGTGTGTGTGTGTGTGTGTTGTCGGTGTGTGTGTGTGTGTTGTCGGTGTGTGTGTGTATGTGTTGTCGGTGTGTGTGTGTGTGTGTGTGTGTTGTCGGTGTGTGTGTGTGTGTTGTCGGTGTGTGTGTGTGTGTGTGTTGTCGGTGTGTGTGTGTGTGTGTTGTCAGTGTGTGTGTGTGTGTGTTGTCGGTGTGTGTGTGTTTATGTGTTGTCGGTGTGTGTGTGTGTGTTGTCGGTGTGTGTGTGTGTGTTGTCGGTGTGTGTGAGTGTTGTCGGTGTGTGTGTGTTGTCGGTGTGTGTCTGTGTGTGTGTGTGTGTGTGTGTGTTGTCGGTGTGTGCGTGTGTGTTGTCGGTGTGTGTGTGTGTGTTGTCGGTGTGTGTGTGTGTGTGTTGTCGGTGTGTGTGTGTGTGTGTTGTCGGTGTGTGTGTGTGTGTTGTCGGTGTGTGTGTGTGTGTGTTGTCGGTGTGTGTGTGTGTGTGTTCTCAGTGTGTGTGTGTGTGTGTTGTCGGTGTGTGTGTGTTTATGTGTTGTCGGTGTGTGTGTGTTGTCGTTGTGTGTGTGTGTGTGTGTGTTGTCGGTGTGTGTGTGTGTTGTCGGTGTGTGTGTGTTGTCGGTGTGTGTGTGTGTGTGTGTGTGTTGTCGGTGTGTGTGTGTGTGTGTTGTCGGTGTGTGTGTGTGTGTTGTCGGTGTGTGTGTGTGTGTGTGTTGTCGGTGTGTGTGTGTGTTGTGTGTGTGTGTGTTGTCGGTGTGTGTGTGTGTGTGTTGTCGGTGTGTGTGTGTGTGTGTTGTCGGTGTGTGTGTGTGTGTGTTGTCGGTGTGTGTGTGTGTGTTGTCGGTGTGTGTGTGTCTGTTGTCTGTGTGTGTGAGTGTTGTCGGTGTGTGTGTGTTGTCGGTGTGTGTGTGTGTGTGTGTGTGTGTGTGTGTTGTCGGTGTGTGCGTGTGTGTTGTCGGTGTGTGTGTTTGTTGTCGGTGTGTGTGTGTGTGTTGTCGGTGTGTGTGTGTGTGTGTGTGTGTTGTCGGTGTGTGTGTGTGTTGTCAGTGTGTGTGTGTGTGTGTTGTCGGTGTGTGTGTGTGTGTGTGTGTTGTCGGTGTGTGTGTGTGTTGTCGGTGTGTGTGTGATGTTGGTGTGTGTGTGTGTGTGTGTGTGTGTTGTCGGTGTGTGTGTGTGTGTTGTCGGTGTGTGTGTGTTGTCGGTGTGTGTGTGTGTGTGTTGTCGGTGTGTGTGTGTTGTGTGTGTGTGTGTTGTCGGTGTGTGTGTGTGTTGTCGGTGTGTGTGTGTGTGTGTGTTGTCGGTGTGTGTGTGTGTGTGTGTGTGTTGTCGGTGTGTTTGTGTGTTGTCGGTGTGTGTGTGTGTGTGTGTTGTTGGTGTGTGTGTGTGTGTTTTGTGTGTGTGTGTGTGTGTTGTCGGTGTGTGTGTGTGTGTGTGTGCTGTTGGTGTGTGTGTGTGTGTGTTGTCTGTGTGTGTGTGTTGTCGGTGTGTGTGTGTGTGTGTGTGTGTTGTCGGTGTGTGTGTGTGTTGTCGGTGTTTGTGTGTGTGTGTGTGTGTGTTGTCGGTGTGTGTGTGTGTCTGTGTTGTCGGTGTGTGTGTGTGTGTGTTGTCGGTGTGTGCGTGTGTGTTGTCGGTGTGTGTGTGTGTGTGTGTTGTCGGTGTGTGTGTGTGTGTGTGTGTGTGTGTGTGTGTTGTCGGTGTGTGTGTGTGTGTTGTCGGTGTGTGTGTGTGTGTTGTCGGTGTGTGTGTGTGTGTGTTGTCGGTGTGTGTGTGTGTGTGTGTGTGTTGTCAGTGTGTGTGTGTGTGTGTTGTCGGTGTGTGTGTGTTTATGTGTTGTCGGTGTGTGTGTGTGTTGTCGGTGTGTGTGTGTGTGTGTGTTGTCGGTGTGTGTGTGTGTTGTCGGTGTGTGTGTGTTGTCGGTGTGTGTGTGTGTGTGTGTGTGTGTGTGTTGTCGGTGTGTGTGTGTGTGTGTTGTCGGTGTGTGTGTGTGTGTTGTCGGTGTGTGTGTGTGTGTGTTGTCGGTGTGTGTGTGTGTGTGTTGTCGGTGTGTGTGTGTGTGTTGTGTGTGTGTGTGTTGTCGGTGTGTGTGTGTGTGTGTGTTGTCGGTGTGTGTGTGTGTGTGTGTGTGTGTGTGTGTGTTGTTGGTGTGTGTGTGTTGTCGGTGTGTGTGTGTGTTGTCGGTGTCTGTGTGTGTGTGTTGTCGGTGTGTGTGTGTGTGTGTTGTCAGTGTGTGTGTGTGTGTGTGTTGTCAGTGTGTGTGTGTGTGTGTGTGTTGTCGGTGTGTGTGTGTGTGTGTGTTGTCGGTGTGTGTGTGTGTGTGTGTTGTCGGTGTGTGTGTGTGTGTATTGTCGGTGTGTGTGTGTGTGTGTTGCTGGTGCGTGTGTGTGTGTGTTGTCGGTGTGTGTGTGTGTTGTCGGTGTGTGTGTGTGTGTGTTGTCGGTGTGTGTGTGTGTGTTGTCGGTGTGTATGTGTGTGTTGTCGGTGTGTGTGTGTGTGTGTTGTAGGTGTGTTTGTGTGTGTGTGTTGTCGGTGTGTATGTGTGTATGTGTGTGTGTTGTCGGTGTGTGTGTGTGTTGTGTGTGTGTGTGTTGTCGGTGTGTGTGTGTGTGTGTTGTCGGTGTGTGTGTGTGTGTGTTGTCGGTGTGTGTGTGTTTTGTCGGTGTGTGTGTGTGTTGTCGGTGTGTGTGTGTGTTGTCAGTGTGTGTGTGTGTGTGTTGTCGGTGTGTGTGTGTGTGTGTGTGTGTGTGTGTTGTCGGTGTGTGTGTGTGTGTGTTGCTGGTGTGTGTGTGTGTGTGTGTTGTCGGTGTGTGTGTGTGTGTGTTGTCGGTGTGTGTGTGTGTGTGTTGTCGGTGTGTGTGTGTGTGTGTTGTCGGTGTGTGTGTGTGTGTGTTGTCGGTGTGTGTGTGTGTGTTGTCGGTGTGTGTGAGTGTTGTCGGTGTGTGTGTTGTCGGTGTGTGTGTGTGTGTGTGTGTGTGTGTGTTGTCGGTGTGTGCGTGTGTGTTGTCGGTGTGTGTGTTTGTTGTCGGTGTGTGTGTGTGTGTGTGTTGTCGGTGTGTGTGTGTGTGTGTGTGTGTTGTCGGTGTGTGTGTGTGTGTTGTCGGTGTGTGTGTGTGTGTGTGTGTTGTCGGTGTGTGTGTGTGTGTGTGTGTTGTCAGTGTGTGTGTGTGTGTGTTGTCGGTGTGTGTGTGTTTATGTGTTGTCGGTGTGTGTGTGTGTGTTGTCTGTGTGTGTGTGTGTGTGTGTTGTCGGTGTGTGTGTGTGTTGTCGGTGTGTGTGTGTTGTCGGTGTGTGTGTGTGTGTGTGTGTTGTCTGTGTGTGTGTGTGTGTTGTCGGTGTGTGTGTGTTGTCGGTGTGTGTGTGTGTGTGTTGTCGGTGTGTGTGTGTTGTGTTTGTGTGTGTTGTCGGTGTGTGTGTGTGTGTGTTGTCGGTGTGTGTGTGTGTGTGTGTTGTCGGTGTGTGTGTGTGTGTGTTGTCGGTGTGTGTGTGTGTGTGTGTGTGTTGTCAGTGTGTTTGTGTGTTGTCGGTGTGTGTGTGTGTGTGTGTTGTTGGTGTGTGTGTGTGTGTGTTGTGTGTGTGTGTGTGTTGTCGGTGTGTGTGTGTGTGTGTGTGCTGTCGGTGTGTGTGTGTGTGTGTTGTCTGTGTGTGTGTGTTGTCGGTGTGTGTGTGTGTGTGTGTGTGTTGTCGGTGTGTGTGTGTGTTGTCGGTGTGTGTGTGTGTGTGTGTTGTCAGTGTGTGTCTGTGTGTTATCGGTGTGTGTGTGTGTGTGTGTGTGTGTTGTCGGTGTGTGTGTGTGTCTGTGTTGTCGGTGTGTGTGTGTGTGTGTTGTCGGTGTGTGCGTGTGTGTTGTCGGTGTGTGTGTGTATGTGTTGTCGGTGTGTGTGTGTGTGTGTGTGTGTGTGTGTGTGTTGTCGGTGTGTGTGTGTGTGTTGTCGGTGTGTGTGTGTGTGTTGTCGGTGTGTGTGTGTGTGTGTTGTCGGTGTGTGTGTGTGTGTGTGTGTGTTGTCAGTGTGTGTGTGTGTGTGTTGTCGGTGTGTGTGTGTTTATGTGTTGTCGGTGTGTGTGTGTGTTGTCGGTGTGTGTGTGTGTGTGTGTTGTCGGTGTGTGTGTGTGTTGTCGGTGTGTGTGTGTTGTCGGTGTGTGTGTGTGTGTGTGTGTGTGTGTGTTGTCGGTGTGTGTGTGTGTGTGTTGTCGGTGTGTGTGTGTGTGTTGTCGGTGTGTGTGTGTGTGTTGTCGGTGTGTGTGTGTGTGTGTTGTCGGTGTGTGTGTGTGTGTTGTGTGTGTGTGTGTTGTCGGTGTGTGTGTGTGTGTGTGTTGTCGGTGTGTGTGTGTGTGTGTGTGTGTGTGTGTGTGTTGTTGGTGTGTGTGTGTTGTCGGTGTGTGTGTGTGTTGTCGGTGTCTGTGTGTGTGTGTTGTCGGTGTGTGTGTGTGTGTGTTGTCAGTGTGTGTGTGTGTGTGTGTTGTCGGTGTGTGTGTGTGTGTGTGTGTTGTCGGTGTGTGTGTGTGTGTGTGTTGTCGGTGTGTGTGTGTGTGTGTTGTCGGTGTGTGTGTGTGTGTTGTCGGTGTGTGTGAGTGTTGTCGGTGTGTGTGTTGTCGGTGTGTGTGTGTGTGTGTGTGTGTGTGTGTTGTCGGTGTGTGCGTGTGTGTTGTCGGTGTGTGTGTTTGTTGTCGGTGTGTGTGTGTGTGTGTGTTGTCGGTGTGTGTGTGTGTGTGTGTGTGTTGTCGGTGTGTGTGTGTGTGTTGTCGGTGTGTGTGTGTGTGTGTGTGTTGTCGGTGTGTGTGTGTGTGTGTGTGTTGTCGGTGTGTGCGTGTGTGTTGTCGGTGTGTGTGTGTTTATGTGTTGTCGGTGTGTGTGTGTGTGTTGTCTGTGTGTGTGTGTGTGTGTGTTGTCGGTGTGTGTGTGTGTGTTGTCGGTGTGTGTGTGTTGTCGGTGTGTGTGTGTGTGTGTTGTCGGTGTGTGCGTGTGTGTTGTCGGTGTGTGTGTGTATGTGTTGTCGGTGTGTGTGTGTGTGTGTGTGTGTGTGTGTGTTGTCGGTGTGTGTGTGTGTGTTGTCGGTGTGTGTGTGTGTGTTGTCGGTGTGTGTGTGTGTGTGTTGTCGGTGTGTGTGTGTGTGTGTGTTGTCAGTGTGTGTGTGTGTGTGTTGTCGG